>NC_069503.1:704039571-704339571 GCF_027579735.1 Bombina bombina | reverse complement strand
TTACAACATTGGGGTAAAATTAGTGTAATTATTATTCATATTCCAACCACCCCATAGTTCATAATTCCTATTTTATGATGGAATAGATAAACTATTAGTCAACATTATGTATAATATCTTAACGGAAAAAAAGGCTCCCTCCAATAATATTTTTAAACCATAAAAAGATCAAGTATTTCTAACAGGTGGTGAATATAGTCCTCTATATAAAGTGATAGATATGGTATTATTCATTTAATTATGTATTTATATTAGGTTTACTACTTAGGCATATATTGTACAACTCCAATTACGAAAAAGTTGGGACAATATGGAAAATGCAAAAAAAAAAACAAAACATTATGTCATTTTAAAATTAAATTCACCCTGTACTGTATTGAAAACACATTATTAACACATTATTTGATGTTTTACTTTGTAAATACATCAGTTGGTTAAGTTTAGCAAGAAGAATTTCCACCCATTCATCCATTATGCATGTCTTCAGTTGCGCGGGGGCTTTTGTTGCCTTATTTTGCACTTCATAATGTGCCACACATTCTCAATCGGAGACAGATCAAGACTGCAGGTAGGCCATGCTAGCACTCGCACTCTCTGCTTACGCAACCATGCGCTTGTTATCCGGGCAGAATGTTGTTTGGCGTTGTCCTGCTGGAAAATGTAGGGATGTCCCTGGAAAAGAGGGCATCTGGATGACAGCATATGTTGCCCCAAAATATATACATATCTTTCTGCACTAATGTTGCCCTCACAGATGTGCAACTTACCCATGCCATGGACACTGAAACACCCCCATACCATGACAGATGCTGGCTTTTAGACCGGACTCTGATAACAGCTTAGATGGTCCTTTCCTCTTTGGTCCAGAGAACATGATAGCTGTTTCTTCCAAAAACTAGTTGAAATGTTGACTCCTCGGACCACCAAACACAATTCCACTTTGCTACTGTCCATCTCAGATGAGATCGAACTCAGAGAAGTCAGTGGCACTTCTGGACAGTGTTGCTGTATGGTTTCAGCTTTGCATAGTAAAGCCTTAACTAGCATCTGTGGATGCAGCAGCGAATGGTGTTGACTGACACCATGGCCCCTATTTATCAAGCCGTCAACCGCAAATACGCTGGAATTCCGTAGTGTAATTGTGGCGAGCCTGATTCGCCTTATTTATCAAAGGCTACAGACCGGCAAAAGTAGAATGTTGTGACGTAACATACGATCCACCCGTCTCAGTCCGACACAGATCGATGCTTACGTCACTACAGATGTTCCGAATGCAAATTCGGCACTATCTGACTACTTTTGCTACTTATCAAATAACTACCAGGTACGCTCGGCACTATTCCGGCCCAGCCTACCTGGTTTTCAATCCGCCGCCCTGGAGGTGGCGGATGCCATAGGAATCAATGGGAGTCTGAAAGCAGCAAAGATTATGTTCACTGCTGCCCGATATCCCATTGATTCCTATGGGAGAATAAAAGTTATGTTTACACCTAACACCCTAACATAAACCCCGAGTCTAAACACCCCTAATCTGCCGCCCCCTATACCGAAGCAACCTACTTTATACTTATTAACCCCTAATCTGCCGCCCCTAACATCTCCGTCACCTACCTACATTTATTAACCCCTAATCTGTCGCCCCCAACGTCGCCGCCACTATATTAAAGTTATTAACCCCTAAACCTAAGTCTAATCCTAACACCCCCTAACTTAAATATTATTTAAATAAATCTAAATAAAATAACTATCATTAACTAAATTATTCCTATTTAAAACTAAATACTTACCTGTAAAATAAACCCTAAGCTAGCTACAATATAACTAATAGTTACATTGTATCTATCTTAGGTTTTATTTTTATTTTACAGGCAAGTTTGTATTTATTTTAACTAGGTAGAATAGTTATTAAATAGTTATTAACTATTTAATAACTACCTAGCTAAAATAAATACAAAAGTACCTGTAAAATAAAACCTAACCTAAGTTACAATAACACCTAACACTACACTACAATTAAATAAATGAAGTAAATTAACAACAATTAAATAAATTAAATTAAATTAGCTAAAGTACAAAAAACAAACAAACACTAAATTACAGAAAATAAAAAACAAATTACAGATATTTAAACTAATTACACCTAATCTAATAGCCCTATCAAAATAAAAAAAAGCCCCCCCAAAATAAAAAAAAACCTAGCCTAAACTAAACTACCAATAGCCCTTAAAAGGGCCTTTTACGGGGCATTGCCCCAAAGTAATCAGCTCTTTTACCTGGAAAAAAAATACAAACAACCCCCCCAACAGTAAAACCCACCACCCACACAACCAAACCCCCAAATTAATTACTAACTAAAAAAACCTAAGCTCCCCATTGCCCTGAAAAGGGCATTTGGATGGGCATTGCCCTTAAAGGGCAGTTAGCTCTTTTGCAGGCCCAAAGCCCTAGCCTAAAAAATAAACCCACCCAATACACCCTTAAAAAAATCCTAACACTAACCCCATGAAGATTCACTTACCGGGATACGTCTTCATCCAAGCGGCAAGATGTCCTCAATGAATCTGGCAGAAGTGGTCCTCCAGACGGGCAGAAGTGGTCCTCCAGAAGGGCAGAAGTCTTCATCCAGACGGCATCTTATATCTTCATTCTTCCGACGCGGAGCGGCTCCATCTTCAAGACATCCGGCGTGGAGCATCCTCTTCCAACGACGTCTTCTTGCTGAATGAATATCACTTTAAGTGACGTCATCCAAGATGGCGTCCCTTCGATTCCAATTGGCTGATAGAATTCTATCAGCCAATCGGAATTAAGGTAGAAAAAATCCTATTGGCTGATGCAATCAGCCAATAGGATTGAACTTCAATCCTATTGGCTGATCCAATCAGCCAATAGGATTGAGCTTGCATTCTATTGGCTGATTGGAACAGCCAATAGAATACCAGCTCAATCCTATTGGCTGATTGCTTCAACCAGTAGGATTTTTTCTACCTTAATTCCAATTGGCTGATTCTATCAGCCAATCGGAATCAAATGGACGCCATCTTGGATGACGTCACTTAAAGTGATATTAATTCAGCAAGAAGACGTCGTTGGAAGAGGATGCTCCGCGTTGGATGTCTTGAAGATGGACCCCCTCCGCGCCGGAAGGATGAAGATAGAAGATGCCGTCTGGATGAAGACGAAAAAGTTGGGACAATATGGAAAATGCAAAAAAAAAAAAAAAACATTATGTCATTTTAAAATTAAATTCACCCTGTACTGTATTGAAAACACATTATTAACACATTATTTGATGTTTTACTTTGTAAATACATCAGTTGGTTAAGTTTAGCAAGAAGAATTTCCACCCATTCATCCATTATGCATGTCTTCAGTTGCGCGGGGGCTTTTGTTGCCTTATTTTGCACTTCATAATGTGCCACACATTCTCAATCGGAGACAGATCAAGACTGCAGGTAGGCCATGCTAGCACTCGCACTCTCTGCTTACGCAACCATGCGCTTGTTATCCGGGCAGAATGTTGTTTGGCGTTGTCCTGCTGGAAAATGTAGGGATGTCCCTGGAAAAGAGGGCATCTGGATGACAGCATATGTTGCCCCAAAATATATACATATCTTTCTGCACTAATGTTGCCCTCACAGATGTGCAACTTACCCATGCCATGGACACTGAAACACCCCCATACCATGACAGATGCTGGCTTTTAGACCGGACTCTGATAACAGCTTAGATGGTCCTTTCCTCTTTGGTCCAGAGAACATGATAGCTGTTTCTTCCAAAAACTAGTTGAAATGTTGACTCCTCGGACCACCAAACACAATTCCACTTTGCTACTGTCCATCTCAGATGAGATCGAACTCAGAGAAGTCAGTGGCACTTCTGGACAGTGTTGCTGTATGGTTTCAGCTTTGCATAGTAAAGCCTTAACTAGCATCTGTGGATGCAGCAGCGAATGGTGTTGACTGACACCATGGCCCCTATTTATCAAGCCGTCAACCGCAAATACGCTGGAATTCCGTAGTGTAATTGTGGCGAGCCTGATTCGCCTTATTTATCAAAGGCTACAGACCGGCAAAAGTAGAATGTTGTGACGTAACATACGATCCACCCGTCTCAGTCCGACACAGATCGATGCTTACGTCACTACAGATGTTCCGAATGCAAATTCGGCACTATCTGACTACTTTTGCTACTTATCAAATAACTACCAGGTACGCTCGGCACTATTCCGGCCCAGCCTACCTGGTTTTCAATCCGCCGCCCTGGAGGTGGCGGATGCCATAGGAATCAATGGGAGTCTGAAAGCAGCAAAGATTATGTTCACTGCTGCCCGATATCCCATTGATTCCTATGGGAGAATAAAAGTTATGTTTACACCTAACACCCTAACATAAACCCCGAGTCTAAACACCCCTAATCTGCCGCCCCCTATACCGAAGCAACCTACTTTATACTTATTAACCCCTAATCTGCCGCCCCTAACATCTCCGTCACCTACCTACATTTATTAACCCCTAATCTGTCGCCCCCAACGTCGCCGCCACTATATTAAAGTTATTAACCCCTAAACCTAAGTCTAATCCTAACACCCCCTAACTTAAATATTATTTAAATAAATCTAAATAAAATAACTATCATTAACTAAATTATTCCTATTTAAAACTAAATACTTACCTGTAAAATAAACCCTAAGCTAGCTACAATATAACTAATAGTTACATTGTATCTATCTTAGGTTTTATTTTTATTTTACAGGCAAGTTTGTATTTATTTTAACTAGGTAGAATAGTTATTAAATAGTTATTAACTATTTAATAACTACCTAGCTAAAATAAATACAAAAGTACCTGTAAAATAAAACCTAACCTAAGTTACAATAACACCTAACACTACACTACAATTAAATAAATGAAGTAAATTAACAACAATTAAATAAATTAAATTAAATTAGCTAAAGTACAAAAAACAAACAAACACTAAATTACAGAAAATAAAAAACAAATTACAGATATTTAAACTAATTGCACCTAATCTAATAGCCCTATCAAAATAAAAAAAAGCCCCCCCAAAATAAAAAAAAACCTAGCCTAAACTAAACTACCAATAGCCCTTAAAAGGGCCTTTTACGGGGCATTGCCCCAAAGTAATCAGCTCTTTTACCTGGAAAAAAAATACAAACAACCCCCCCAACAGTAAAACCCACCACCCACACAACCAAACCCCCAAATTAATTACTAACTAAAAAAACCTAAGCTCCCCATTGCCCTGAAAAGGGCATTTGGATGGGCATTGCCCTTAAAGGGCAGTTAGCTCTTTTGCAGGCCCAAAGCCCTAGCCTAAAAAATAAACCCACCCAATACACCCTTAAAAAAATCCTAACACTAACCCCATGAAGATTCACTTACCGGGATACGTCTTCATCCAAGCGGCAAGATGTCCTCAATGAATCTGGCAGAAGTGGTCCTCCAGACGGGCAGAAGTGGTCCTCCAGAAGGGCAGAAGTCTTCATCCAGACGGCATCTTATATCTTCATTCTTCCGACGCGGAGCGGCTCCATCTTCAAGACATCCGGCGTGGAGCATCCTCTTCCAACGACGTCTTCTTGCTGAATGAATATCACTTTAAGTGACGTCATCCAAGATGGCGTCCCTTCGATTCCAATTGGCTGATAGAATTCTATCAGCCAATCGGAATTAAGGTAGAAAAAATCCTATTGGCTGATGCAATCAGCCAATAGGATTGAACTTCAATCCTATTGGCTGATCCAATCAGCCAATAGGATTGAGCTTGCATTCTATTGGCTGATTGGAACAGCCAATAGAATACCAGCTCAATCCTATTGGCTGATTGCTTCAACCAGTAGGATTTTTTCTACCTTAATTCCAATTGGCTGATTCTATCAGCCAATCGGAATCAAATGGACGCCATCTTGGATGACGTCACTTAAAGTGATATTAATTCAGCAAGAAGACGTCGTTGGAAGAGGATGCTCCGCGTTGGATGTCTTGAAGATGGACCCCCTCCGCGCCGGAAGGATGAAGATAGAAGATGCCGTCTGGATGAAGACGAAAAAGTTGGGACAATATGGAAAATGCAAAAAAAAAAACAAAACATTATGTCATTTTAAAATTAAATTCACCCTGTACTGTATTGAAAACACATTATTAACACATTATTTGATGTTTTACTTTGTAAATACATCAGTTGGTTAAGTTTAGCAAGAAGAATTTCCACCCATTCATCCATTATGCATGTCTTCAGTTGCGCGGGGGCTTTTGTTGCCTTATTTTGCACTTCATAATGTGCCACACATTCTCAATCGGAGACAGATCAAGACTGCAGGTAGGCCATGCTAGCACTCGCACTCTCTGCTTACGCAACCATGCGCTTGTTATCCGGGCAGAATGTTGTTTGGCGTTGTCCTGCTGGAAAATGTAGGGATGTCCCTGGAAAAGAGGGCATCTGGATGACAGCATATGTTGCCCCAAAATATATACATATCTTTCTGCACTAATGTTGCCCTCACAGATGTGCAGCTTACCCATGCCATGGACACTGAAACACCCCCATACCATGACAGATGCTGGCTTTTAGACCGGACTCTGATAACAGCTTAGATGGTCCTTTCCTCTTTGGTCCAGAGAACATGATAGCTGTTTCTTCCAAAAACTAGTTGAAATGTTGACTCCTCGGACCACCAAACACAATTCCACTTTGCTACTGTCCATCTCAGATGAGATCGAACTCAGAGAAGTCAGTGGCACTTCTGGACAGTGTTGCTGTATGGTTTCAGCTTTGCATAGTAAAGCCTTAACTAGCATCTGTGGATGCAGCAGCGAATGGTGTTGACTGACACCATGGCCCCTATTTATCAAGCCGTCAACCGCAAATACGCTGGAATTCCGTAGTGTAATTGTGGCGAGCCTGATTCGCCTTATTTATCAAAGGCTACAGACCGGCAAAAGTAGAATGTTGTGACGTAACATACGATCCACCCGTCTCAGTCCGACACAGATCGATGCTTACGTCACTACAGATGTTCCGAATGCAAATTCGGCACTATCTGACTACTTTTGCTACTTATCAAATAACTACCAGGTACGCTCGGCACTATTCCGGCCCAGCCTACCTGGTTTTCAATCCGCCGCCCTGGAGGTGGCGGATGCCATAGGAATCAATGGGAGTCTGAAAGCAGCAAAGATTATGTTCACTGCTGCCCGATATCCCATTGATTCCTATGGGAGAATAAAAGTTATGTTTACACCTAACACCCTAACATAAACCCCGAGTCTAAACACCCCTAATCTGCCGCCCCCTATACCGAAGCAACCTACTTTATACTTATTAACCCCTAATCTGCCGCCCCTAACATCTCCGTCACCTACCTACATTTATTAACCCCTAATCTGTCGCCCCCAACGTCGCCGCCACTATATTAAAGTTATTAACCCCTAAACCTAAGTCTAATCCTAACACCCCCTAACTTAAATATTATTTAAATAAATCTAAATAAAATAACTATCATTAACTAAATTATTCCTATTTAAAACTAAATACTTACCTGTAAAATAAACCCTAAGCTAGCTACAATATAACTAATAGTTACATTGTATCTATCTTAGGTTTTATTTTTATTTTACAGGCAAGTTTGTATTTATTTTAACTAGGTAGAATAGTTATTAAATAGTTATTAACTATTTAATAACTACCTAGCTAAAATAAATACAAAAGTACCTGTAAAATAAAACCTAACCTAAGTTACAATAACACCTAACACTACACTACAATTAAATAAATGAAGTAAATTAACAACAATTAAATAAATTAAATTAAATTAGCTAAAGTACAAAAAACAAACAAACACTAAATTACAGAAAATAAAAAACAAATTACAGATATTTAAACTAATTACACCTAATCTAATAGCCCTATCAAAATAAAAAAAAGCCCCCCCAAAATAAAAAAAAACCTAGCCTAAACTAAACTACCAATAGCCCTTAAAAGGGCCTTTTACGGGGCATTGCCCCAAAGTAATCAGCTCTTTTACCTGGAAAAAAAATACAAACAACCCCCCCAACAGTAAAACCCACCACCCACACAACCAAACCCCCAAATTAATTACTAACTAAAAAAACCTAAGCTCCCCATTGCCCTGAAAAGGGCATTTGGATGGGCATTGCCCTTAAAGGGCAGTTAGCTCTTTTGCAGGCCCAAAGCCCTAGCCTAAAAAATAAACCCACCCAATACACCCTTAAAAAAATCCTAACACTAACCCCATGAAGATTCACTTACCGGGATACGTCTTCATCCAAGCGGCAAAATGTCCTCAATGAATCCGGCAGAAGTGGTCCTCCAGACGGGCAGAAGTGGTCCTCCAGAAGGGCAGAAGTCTTCATCCAGACGGCATCTTATATCTTCATTCTTCCGACGCGGAGCGGCTCCATCTTCAAGACATCCGGCGTGGAGCATCCTCTTCCAACGACGTCTTCTTGCTGAATGAATATCACTTTAAGTGACGTCATCCAAGATGGCGTCCCTTCGATTCCAATTGGCTGATAGAATTCTATCAGCCAATCGGAATTAAGGTAGAAAAAATCCTATTGGCTGATGCAATCAGCCAATAGGATTGAACTTCAATCCTATTGGCTGATCCAATCAGCCAATAGGATTGAGCTTGCATTCTATTGGCTGATTGGAACAGCCAATAGAATACCAGCTCAATCCTATTGGCTGATTGCTTCAACCAGTAGGATTTTTTCTACCTTAATTCCAATTGGCTGATTCTATCAGCCAATCGGAATCAAATGGACGCCATCTTGGATGACGTCACTTAAAGTGATATTAATTCAGCAAGAAGACGTCGTTGGAAGAGGATGCTCCGCGTTGGATGTCTTGAAGATGGACCCCCTCCGCGCCGGAAGGATGAAGATAGAAGATGCCGTCTGGATGAAGACGAAAAAGTTGGGACAATATGGAAAATGCAAAAAAAAAAAAAAAACATTATGTCATTTTAAAATTAAATTCACCCTGTACTGTATTGAAAACACATTATTAACACATTATTTGATGTTTTACTTTGTAAATACATCAGTTGGTTAAGTTTAGCAAGAAGAATTTCCACCCATTCATCCATTATGCATGTCTTCAGTTGCGCGGGGGCTTTTGTTGCCTTATTTTGCACTTCATAATGTGCCACACATTCTCAATCGGAGACAGATCAAGACTGCAGGTAGGCCATGCTAGCACTCGCACTCTCTGCTTACGCAACCATGCGCTTGTTATCCGGGCAGAATGTTGTTTGGCGTTGTCCTGCTGGAAAATGTAGGGATGTCCCTGGAAAAGAGGGCATCTGGATGACAGCATATGTTGCCCCAAAATATATACATATCTTTCTGCACTAATGTTGCCCTCACAGATGTGCAACTTACCCATGCCATGGACACTGAAACACCCCCATACCATGACAGATGCTGGCTTTTAGACCGGACTCTGATAACAGCTTAGATGGTCCTTTCCTCTTTGGTCCAGAGAACATGATAGCTGTTTCTTCCAAAAACTAGTTGAAATGTTGACTCCTCGGACCACCAAACACAATTCCACTTTGCTACTGTCCATCTCAGATGAGATCGAACTCAGAGAAGTCAGTGGCACTTCTGGACAGTGTTGCTGTATGGTTTCAGCTTTGCATAGTAAAGCCTTAACTAGCATCTGTGGATGCAGCAGCGAATGGTGTTGACTGACACCATGGCCCCTATTTATCAAGCCGTCAACCGCAAATACGCTGGAATTCCGTAGTGTAATTGTGGCGAGCCTGATTCGCCTTATTTATCAAAGGCTACAGACCGGCAAAAGTAGAATGTTGTGACGTAACATACGATCCACCCGTCTCAGTCCGACACAGATCGATGCTTACGTCACTACAGATGTTCCGAATGCAAATTTGGCACTATCTGACTACTTTTGCTACTTATCAAATAACTACCAGGTACGCTCGGCACTATTCCGGCCCAGCCTACCTGGTTTTCAATCCGCCGCCCTGGAGGTGGCGGATGCCATAGGAATCAATGGGAGTCTGAAAGCAGCAAAGATTATGTTCACTGCTGCCCGATATCCCATTGATTCCTATGGGAGAATAAAAGTTATGTTTACACCTAACACCCTAACATAAACCCCGAGTCTAAACACCCCTAATCTGCCGCCCCCTATACCGAAGCAACCTACTTTATACTTATTAACCCCTAATCTGCCGCCCCTAACATCTCCGTCACCTACCTACATTTATTAACCCCTAATCTGTCGCCCCCAACGTCGCCGCCACTATATTAAAGTTATTAACCCCTAAACCTAAGTCTAATCCTAACACCCCCTAACTTAAATATTATTTAAATAAATCTAAATAAAATAACTATCATTAACTAAATTATTCCTATTTAAAACTAAATACTTACCTGTAAAATAAACCCTAAGCTAGCTACAATATAACTAATAGTTACATTGTATCTATCTTAGGTTTTATTTTTATTTTACAGGCAAGTTTGTATTTATTTTAACTAGGTAGAATAGTTATTAAATAGTTATTAACTATTTAATAACTACCTAGCTAAAATAAATACAAAAGTACCTGTAAAATAAAACCTAACCTAAGTTACAATAACACCTAACACTACACTACAATTAAATAAATGAAGTAAATTAACAACAATTAAATAAATTAAATTAAATTAGCTAAAGTACAAAAAACAAACAAACACTAAATTACAGAAAATAAAAAACAAATTACAGATATTTAAACTAATTACACCTAATCTAATAGCCCTATCAAAATAAAAAAAAGCCCCCCCAAAATAAAAAAAAACCTAGCCTAAACTAAACTACCAATAGCCCTTAAAAGGGCCTTTTACGGGCCATTGCCCCAAAGTAATCAGCTCTTTTACCTGGAAAAAAAATACAAACAACCCCCCCAACAGTAAAACCCACCACCCACACAACCAAACCCCCAAATTAATTACTAACTAAAAAAACCTAAGCTCCCCATTGCCCTGAAAAGGGCATTTGGATGGGCATTGCCCTTAAAGGGCAGTTAGCTCTTTTGCAGGCCCAAAGCCCTAGCCTAAAAAATAAACCCACCCAATACACCCTTAAAAAAATCCTAACACTAACCCCATGAAGATTCACTTACCGGGATACGTCTTCATCCAAGCGGCAAAATGTCCTCAATGAATCCGGCAGAAGTGGTCCTCCAGACGGGCAGAAGTGGTCCTCCAGAAGGGCAGAAGTCTTCATCCAGACGGCATCTTATATCTTCATTCTTCCGACGCGGAGCGGCTCCATCTTCAAGACATCCGGCGTGGAGCATCCTCTTCCAACGACGTCTTCTTGCTGAATGAATATCACTTTAAGTGACGTCATCCAAGATGGCGTCCCTTCGATTCCAATTGGCTGATAGAATTCTATCAGCCAATCGGAATTAAGGTAGAAAAAATCCTATTGGCTGATGCAATCAGCCAATAGGATTGAACTTCAATCCTATTGGCTGATCCAATCAGCCAATAGGATTGAGCTTGCATTCTATTGGCTGATTGGAACAGCCAATAGAATACCAGCTCAATCCTATTGGCTGATTGCTTCAACCAGTAGGATTTTTTCTACCTTAATTCCAATTGGCTGATTCTATCAGCCAATCGGAATCAAATGGACGCCATCTTGGATGACGTCACTTAAAGTGATATTAATTCAGCAAGAAGACGTCGTTGGAAGAGGATGCTCCGCGTTGGATGTCTTGAAGATGGACCCCCTCCGCGCCGGAAGGATGAAGATAGAAGATGCCGTCTGGATGAAGACTTCTGCCAGTCTGGAGGACCACTTCTGCCGGTCTGGAGGACCACTTCTGCCAAATTCGTTGAGGACATCTTGCCGCTTGGATGAAGACGTCTCCCGCTAAGTGAATCTTCATAGGGTTAGTGTTAGGATTTTTTTAAGGGTGTATTGGGTGGGTTTATTTTTTAGGTTAGGGCTTTGGGCCTGAAAAAGAGCTAACTGCCCTTTTAAGGGCAATGCCCATCCAAATGCCCTTTTCAGGGCAATGGGGAGCTTAGGTATTTTTAGTTAGTAATTTATTTGGGGGGTTGGTTGTGTGGGTGGTGGGTTTTACTGTTGGGGGGTTGTTTGTATTTTTTTTCCAGGTAAAAGAGCTGATTACTTTGGGGCAATGCCCCGCAAAAGGCCCTTTTAAGGGCTATTGGTAGTTTAGTTTAGGCTAGGTTTTTTTTTATTTTGGGGGGGCTTTTTTTATTTTGATAGGGCTATTAGATTAGGTGTAATTAGTTTAAATATCTGTAATTTGTTTTTTATTTTCTGTAATTTAGTGGGGGGTTTTTGTACTTTAGCTAATTTAATTTAATTTATTTAATTGTTGTTAATTTAGTTAATTTATTTAATTGTAGTGTAGTGTAGTGTTAGGTGTTAGTGTAACTTAGGTTCGGTTTTATTTTACAGGTAAATTTGTATTTATTTTAGCTAGGTAGTTAGTAAATAGTTAATAACTATTTAATAACTATTCTACCTAGTTAAAATAAAAACAAATTTGCCTGTGAAATAAAAATAAAACCTAAGCTAGATACAATGTAACTATTAGTTATATTGTAGCTAGCTTAGGGTTTATTTTACAGGTAAGTATTTAGTTTTAAATAGGAATAATTTAGTTAATAATATTAATTTTTATTTAGATTTATTTAAATAATATTTGGGTTAGGGGGTGTTAGGGTTAGACTTAGGTTTAGGGATTAATACATTTAGAATAGTGGCGGCGACATTTGGGGGCGGCAGATTAGGGGTTAATACATGTAATGTAGGTGGCGGCGGTGTAGGGGGCGGCAGATTAGGGGTTAATAACATAATGTAGGTGTCGGTGGGCTCTGGGAGTGGCGGTTTAGGGGTTAATAAGTTTATTTTGTTGCGGCAGGGTCCGGGAGTGGCGGTTTAGGGGTTAATAAGTTTATTTGAGTTGTGGTGGGCTCCGGGAGCGACGGCTTAGGGGTAAAACAGTATAGTATAGTGGCGGTGTTTAGTGACAGTATACCAATATAGCTGGGAAAAAGCCGAAGAGCAGCGAGATTGATGACTGTTAGTTAACAACAGTCCGCTGCTCATCGCCCCGTACTTGGTGCGTGGCTTTTTGACAGCTTTTTTGGTAACTTTGGAGAGCGTATTCACGTCCGCGGCAGCGATGTTAGGCGATCTTAGGCTAGCGTATTGGTGCCGTTGAATGCAAGTAAGTTGACGGCTTGATAAATAGGCCCCATGTCAGGATATCCATTACTGACTCATGACAGTTTTTGAGACAGTGATGTCTGAGGGATCGGAGATCACGAGCATTCAGAAGTGGTTTTCGGCCTTGCCCTTTATCCACTAAAATTTGACCCGATTCCTTGAATCCTTTATTTATATTGTACACTGTAGAAGGTGAAATGCCCAAAATTCTACCGATCTTTCTTTGGGGAATGTTGTTCTCAAAGTGTTGGATTATTCGCTGACGCATCTGTTGGCAGATTGGCAAGCCTCGACCCATCCTTGCTCTTGCAGGACTAGGCCTTTTTTGGAGGCTCATTATATACTATGATTACACGACTGCCTCACCTGTTTCACATCACCTTCTTATTTCAACTTTTCACATTATTAGTCCTAAATTGCCCCTGTCCCAACTTTTTTGGAACGTGTTGCAGTCATCAGATTTGGAATGAGTGTATTTTTCAAAAATACATTAAATGCACAAATTAAAACTTCAAATAATGTGTTAATAATGTGTTTTCAATATAGTACAGGTTAAATTGAATTTTCAAATTACTCTTGGTGTTTGTTTTTTTGCATTTTCCATACTGTCACAACTTTTTCGGAATTGGGGTTTTATGTATTTTCTTCATTTTTTGTTTTTTTTACAATACATTATTAATATAGTATTATACGTGAATGTTCCTTTAATAACTGTTTGGTAAGGTGTTTTCTCTTACATAGATATATAATAACATATGCTTGTCATGATTATTATCATAATATGTATCACAGTGAAAAAATTATTTATCAACCAATAAGGATGAAAAGGACATCAAATGGGTATAAGACAGTGATTTAAATGAAGGAGAAATCAGGTATCAGGTATCTTGAGAAAGGCACAAAGCCAAAATCTGTTGGTAACCTAACCATTCCTGGAATGTTTGGATGCTCCTGCAACCTCACAACAAGACTAAGTTGGTCTTTTGTCTAAACAAGCCATTGGATACTAAATCTCTCTTTATGAGTACTGCATAACATCAGAGAGAATACAGAGGCTATCTCCAAGTACAGAAGTTATACCTGTGCCGTATTCAACACATGACCGGCAGGAAGGGCCGTGAACACTGAGAGCGTCAGTTAGGTAAAACCGATATGGGGCTGGTTGTTTGATCAGATAATATAATAAGTTTAATTCAAAACCACAAGTGTGAACACAGATATAAGGGCATATTTATCAAAGTGGGAGTGGACATGAAACAATGTAGCGTATCATGTCCGCTGCACATCGATAAATGCAAACAGCATACGCTGTCAGCATTTATCATTGCACAAGCAGTTCACCACTTGTTCAATACCGCCCGCTGGCCGCTAGCAGGGGGTGTCAATCAACCCAATCATATTCGATCAGGTTGATTTCTGCCTGCCGCCTCAGAGCAGGCTGACAAGTTATGGAGCAGCGGTCTATTTAGAGCTTGATAATTCGGCCCCCTGATATCCATTCCGGAACTCAGCAAGAAGGAAAGACCATTTATTACAGTATCGTTGAGAACATAAGCCTGGTAAAACCGCTATGGAGCTGGAGGACTAGATCTTACAAATTAGTTTAATTTGAAACTGTAAATACAGGATTATTATCCATTACGGAATTCAACAGGACGGAACGACCTCTCATCGCCATATTACAAGGTAAACACTTGGCTTCACAATACTTGTAGATAGGAAGAGCCTGAAATAGATATAATATTTGCAACAAAAAGACATCTTAGCTGCCTGAATTCTTCCTAACAGGATAAGTTATTTTGTTACCAGTTGCACTGGTCCATTTGTATATTCTGTAGTAGGGTTTAATAGTCCGATGAGAACAATAAGGCTTTGCTAGAGGAAATGTAATTCTAAATACTTATTTATTTTAAAATTGTATTTCTTTTTTATTTGTTGTATAATAGGTAGACATAAAGAAATGCCCAGGAGTTAACACTTAGAGAAGTTGAAGGGACAGTACAATGTAAAATTGTTTTTATATTAATGTATTTTTAATAACTTGTTATACCAGCTGCAGAGTATACAATGTATGAGAAATTGCATTTTCTGGTTTATTAGTGTATATGAAGTAGCTGGTTTTATGCTTTTAAACCACAGCCTATTACAATAGGCTGAGTTTCAGGTAATATCAGATCTCATTATGTTATCACTTTGTATACACACACTTGCTTCTTTATCTTATATTTGTCTAGAAAACCAAAGCTCAATGGAAATTGTATTACTTAACTATCCTGCACCCCACTGAGAGTGTAATTTCTTCTGCTGGCTGTTTTTACTTAGACTTAGCAATAGCTTAGACTCCAGTATAGAAACTTTCAGTATAGGTCGGGATACCACAGGCTAAATCAGCTATTTCAAATACTTAAATAAGGCTATTTGTAAAACAAATTGAATACACTCTAGCAGGTAAAATGGATCATTGGGATCATTGGCAACAATTATTGGGGGTGAACTGTCCCTTTAACTTTAAAATTTGAGTGGTTACTTTAAATCTCTAGTTCTTTAGCAGCACAAGAGATTCTGTTGGAGAAGAGAGTATAATTGTGCATCATCAGTGCAGTAGCACTAAATTATGGTAATTATTTTAACTAGGTAGCTATTAAATAGTTATTAACTATTTAATAGCTATTGTACCTAGTTAAAATAAATACCAAGTTACCTGTAAAATAAGTATAAACCGTAAAATAACTACAATGTAGTTATTAATTATATTGTAGCTATCTTAGGGTTTATTTTATAGGTAAGTATTTAGATTTAAATAGGAATAATTTAGTTAATATTATTAATATTATTTAGATTTATTTTAATAATAATTAAGTTAGGGGTGTTAGAGTTAGATAGGGTTAATATAGTTAATATATATATATAAGATAATAACTATATTAACTATATTAACCCTAATATAATAAGGGTTAATATAGTTAATATATATAATATAATAGCTATATTAACTATATTAACCCTAATATAATTAGGGTTAATATAGTTAATATATATAATATAATAACTATATTAACCCTAATATAATTATGGTTAATATAGTTAATATAGGCGGCGGCGGTGTAGGGGGATTAGATTAGGGGTTAATGTATTTAATATAGCTGGCGGCGGTGTAGGGGGATTAAATTAGGGGTTAATAATTTTAATATAGCTGGCGGCGGCATAGGGGGATTAGATTAGGGGTTAATAATTTTAATATAGCTGGCGGCGGGGTAGGAGCTCACATTAGGGGGTAGGTAATGTAGGTGGCGGCGGTGTAAGGGGCTCACATTAGGGGGTAGGTAATATAGCTGGCGGCGGGGTAGGAGCTCACATTAGGGGGTAGGTAATGTAGGTGGCGGCGGTTTAAGGGGCTCACATTAGGGGGTAGTTAATATAGCTGGCGGCGGGGTAGGAGCTCACATTAGGGGGTAGGTAATGTAGGTGGCGGCGGTGTAAGGGGCTCACATTAGGGGGTAGGTAATTTAGGTGGCGGCGGAGTAAGGGGCTCACATTAGAGGTTAGGTAATGTAGGTGGCGGCGGAGTAAGGGGCTCACATTAGGGGGTAGCTAATGTAGGTGGCGGCGGAGTAAGGGGCTCATATTAGGGGGTAGTTAATGTAGGTGGCGGCGGGGTCCGGGAGCAGCGTTTTAGGGGTTAATAACTTGATTAGGTGCGGCGGGGTCCGGGAGCGGCGGTTTAGGGTTTAATACATTTATTATTAGAAGAGTGAGGGGGGATAGCGGATAGAGGGGTATATGTGTCTGTCTATGTTTGGGAGGCGTGTTAGACAGTACAGGAGATTTAATACTTTAGTCAGTTTTTGTAGGCGCCAGCAGTTTCTAAAATGCCGTAAGTCACTGGCGACTCCAGAAATTTGTACTTACGCAGATTTCTGGACATCGCTAGTTTGTCACACTTACGGCGCCGTATATAAGATAGCTCGAGTTGCGAGCTGAAACTATGGGCGACGCAGGTTTCCACGCTTGCGCCGAAACCTGCGCCGTATATCGGATCCCGCCCCAAGTGTTTATATAATGCTAACAACATTCCTATTAGGGCAGTTGCATATTTATTTTTTATATATTCTCCCCCCCTCCCCGTGCAAATTCTATCCATTAAACAAGGGATATTTGAGATAAAGTATAAAAGGGGTGTCTAATAGTTATAATAGAAAATTATGGAACATTTAAAATTCATTAATCTTTTCTAAAGAAGTGAATGTCATAAATGTTTGCTAAACAATAAGAAGATAAAGACAGTTACCACCACCATCAGCTTGCAACCTCAAATTAAAATATTTAGTTGAGAGGATAGAGATCTTTAAAGCATCAATCTTTTACTCTTTACAGAACATTCTGTGGAAAATATAGATATATTAAAGGTATGATGCTAGAATGCCAGGATAGGAAACTAAATGCCCCAAGTGTATGGGAAGTAGACAGCAATGTGAGCCACTGAAGTCATTCCTAGCAGAAGTTTCATGTGAACCCAGTAAATCTGAGGATTACGATTTGAAAACCAAGGTTAACCAAAGAGCAAAGAAATGAAAGGACTTTAAAAGGGACATTGTACACAAAATTAATTTTGCACCAGCTAAAAGAGAATATTTCAAATATGTTGTTTTTGTTAATGGATGTTCCAGCACAGAATAACCCAAAGCATTAAAACACATTTAACCTCAACTTATTTAATTGCTGCTTTTTCATACACATGATAAAATAATATACTATGCACATTTAAGGATATGTTTGTTCTCATAGATAACTGTGCCTGAACCTAGATTTTAGCCCATCAATAACTTGACAGACAATGGAGCTTAATTATTGAACATTGATTTGTTTCGGACAAAAGAACAATCCATATCTATATCAGATGCTCCAGAAATGAAGAAGGTTTGGGAATATGCTAATCAAATTCACATTAGAATGGCAAGGGTTAAAATCTTAGTGAATATTATAGAGATAGAAAGGTCAAAATTTAAAATCTTAAAGGACCACTAAACAGAGTAGAATAGTATAATCAATAAATGCAAAGTAAATAGAAAATGCATATGCACTAAGTTTGAATTTCAAATGAGTAGTAGATTTTTTTCTGACAAATGTCAGTTTTCCCCCCCTTCCCACTGCATCATGTGACAGCTATCAGCCAATCACAAAATGCATATACGTATATTCTGTGAATCTTGCACATGCTTGGTAGGAGCTTGTGCCTCATAAATTATGAATCTAAAAAGATTGTGCATATTTAGACAATGGACAATGTTGTTTACAACTGTGTGCTCTATCTAAATCACAAAAGTTTAATTTAGATTTGTGTGGTCCTTTAAAGAGACAGTAAAGTCAAAATTAAACTTTCAAGATTCAGACAGAACATGCAATTTTACACAACTTTCAAATGTACTTCTATTATCACATTTATTTTGTTTTCCTGCTATCCTTCATTGAAGAGCAAAGCTAGGTAGGCTGATAGAAGCTCAGGAGTATGCATGTGTCTTTAGCAGTCTATGGCCGCGGTGATTGGAACTATGTATAACATTGCTATAAACAATCTTGCAAAAACAGCTGCCAAATGGCTAAAGACAAACTCCTGAACTCACCTAAGATTACTTTAAGAAAGGAGAACTAATCAAAATTAAAAATAGAAGTATATGGGAAAGTTGTTTAAAATGTCATGATCTATCCAATACATTGAAGTTTAATTTTGACTTTACTGTCCCTTTAATCCTCTAGTAACACGTAGCATATATGCATATGCCACTGAAACAGTAATGACTTTTATAACTAATGGAAGTATATTGCAGAAATGCTTCTATTAAAAATTGAAATGCACCCATGTACATTTCAATTTTGACCTTTATATCTCTTTAACCCCCAATGACTTAACTAAAGGCAATTTCACTTTGCTGTTTGTCACATAGTTATACAAAACATACAATGGACAAATGCTAGGGATGGGCGAATTTTTCCGCAACATTTGAAAAATTAAACGAATTTTAACACATTTGTTTATTTGTTTTGCATTTCGAATGTATGTACAACATTCTAACATTCGTTTAATGTAATAGTATTTCCAATGCTTTCTTTAAATGTAATATTTAATTCAAATTTTTCTAATAATTCGATTTGAATTATGCAATATTCTAATTTGAATTTATATATTTGTAATAGTATTTCTAATGCTTTCTTTAAATGTAATATTCAAATTATGCAATATTAGAAATAGAAACTTTTGAATTTATATATTTGTAACTATTGTGTATCAATTTAATTAATTCCTTATCACATGAATGATTGAACTCCTGAATAGTATTTCTTAAATCAAATGTTACATTCAAAATTTCTAATGTGAAAATCGATCTAATTATGAACATTCTAAATCGAAAGTGACATTCGAAAACTGTAAATAGCATTTGATTATAGAATTTTTAAGACTATTCGTTCTTATCAACATTAGATTATGTAATGTTCTAACATTCGAATTCTAATATAAACACATTCGCCCATCCCTAACGAATGCTAGAAGGGCTAATTGCATCCTTGTCATGATCAATAAAACACTTCTATATCCAGTTTAGTTTATCAGTTGTGTGCTCCCTCTGTAAATATTCCCTTTTCTTGAGGTAAACCTTTATCATAGCAACTACAATACTGTGTGTTTTTGAAACAGTAGATTGGCCTGTGGGTATTTCTTTTTTAATTAGCTGAACTGAAATAAGAATCAGTACATAGCCACATGTATAGGCACAGCTTCTGACTGGTCGAAAAAATTCCAAAGGAGAGTTTTAGAGTTTCACAAGAAAACTTTATACCAATTTGAGTAATTTAAATTGTTTTAATTTTGTCTGCAGATATTTTTGTTTCAACAGATGTTGAGTGGTACCTTTAATAATGAAAAATATATTAAAATATAATTTTGTGTAATATTACTAATACTTCTCTGAATTGGTCTATAAGACTGTGCTTTGTTATATGTAGATGAGAAACACCACTTGTGAACCTGGTCAATGTGCCAGGTAAAATGTCATAATCAATACCTTAAAATGAATAAATCATTTCACACATCAAGCAATAAAACCAAAACTAAACAAATATATTTTTTTATATTAATCAAATGTGTCTCATTTAAAGGTTACCTAATCCACTAGTCTTCCAAGGCTCATCATACGCTTTAGCTTTACCACAAACCAATAAATAAAACACAATGTCCCCTGTGTTTCTTGCCTGTCAGTGCCAGCGCCCATTTTTTAATATTTTGTCTAGTCCAGATTCCAAGTTCTTATGCTTCTATGTAATACCTAAGTCCCATGTATTTTTCTTTTCTCCTCTCCCACTCTTGTGCTTTTTTTTTTTTTTTTTTTTTTACTTTTCACTTTACACAGAGAAAGATTAGATGAGAGGGGACCCGACTAGACAAACAGGTAACGGGCATTGTCATCTCAAAATCAACTAGCAAACAAACGCTAGCGGAAGTGAACGGTCACCCAACGTCCTCTGCACTCTCTAGGAGTGCCGTAACGGCTGCGGAATCACACCGCAATCAAAAAGATCAGCAAAAAGAGAAAGCAGGTACAACAGGGGCTGTAAAATGTACAAAAAATATTTATTGAAATAGCAAACGGACATCAAAAAATCCTGCAGTTCATAAAAGAGCACAGACATGAAACCGGAGTACAGACAGACAGCACGACTGACGCGTTTCATGCACCCTAGAGGCACTTATTCATAGACATGTACTATACATTGATAGTGTCCTATTTATACCCAAATCCCAAACGAGATTAACCTATTAGTGACCAATTAAAAACATAATAAAAACAAACATGTTTCCAAATGACCACATATATATACATATATATATATATATATATATATATATATATATATATATATATATATATATACACCTGGACACTTGTATCAAGAGCAGATCAGTGATAACACTTCATATAAGAACTACACAACATAGAACATTTTTTAGATAAATAAATACATTTTTATCCAAATTCTTGTTACACATTGAAAACATTATAAATGTTATTAACAATTGGAAAAATGGATAAATACATAAATGAATAAACACCTTAGATTAGACCTTGAATTATCATGAACCTTTAGGGGAAAATAAATTAAACAAAACACTCCTCCACTCATTATATATTATCACTAAAGAAAAAAATGAGCGCTAATAAATAGCTTGAGAGAGTCCCTTATATCTATAAAATTCTGTGTCTCTTTGTGTATATGTGGTAACCTGTTTTAAAACAATACAACAAACATATAAAACAAATTACAATCAATAAGAACTTGCATTAAAAACAAAAATGTGAATGGAAACCTCACTCCACTCATCTATGTTATATTTAACAAGTGCATTTTTAGTGGTCAGTGAAGTAATTTATATTACATTCTCTGTTCATCCTTTTTAATTTTAAAATCCAGAAAAGTTCTTTATTTTCTAAGATTTTATATCTATTTCCACCCCTAGATGGAACTACAGCAATGTCTGTGACTTTTACAGACATATTTGCTACATTAGTAAAATGTTTACTATTGAAGTGATTGGCTACAGCGGATTCATTGACATAATTTTTTACGTCTCTCACGTCTCTCTAAACCTTTTTCTTATCTCCCTCGAGGTTTGTCCTACGTACTGACAATGACATAGGTTACAAGGGGATTATAAATGTTGTACTGCAGTTTGCATAAAATTTGATACTATACTGCTGATGACTAACCCTACTGGAGAAATGTTGTCCTAATAGGACATGAGCACACATATGCCAGTTTCTACTTCCACATTTAAAATTTCATATTTTACTCAACCATCATGTCCTAGCTGTTTTGTTGTTTTTAATTATAATCGGAGACAACCTTTGTGCTAGTGTTCTTGGTTTCTTAGGAACAAATTTACAGTTATTGATATATGGTCTCAAAATTTCATCCCCTGATAATATGTGTATATGCTTTTTAAGAATTTTCACTATATCAACATATTCTTGGGAGTACTTAGTCATAAAAACAATGGCATCTTTGAAGTTACCCTCTTTCTGACCCTTATTTATCCTGTTTTTATGTTGTCTTACTTCATATGTTTTTACTTCATTTCGACATTTTTCTAATTGAGCCTCATCATAACCTCTACGTATTAGCCTGTTCTTTAATTCCAAAGATTGTTGTTCATATATGGCTTTTGATTTAGTATTTCTTTTAAGTCTGATGAACTGACCCTTCGGAATAGCTCTAATGAGATGTTTGGGATGTTGGGATGGTATTGCCTGCACTGGGTTTTCTGTAAGTTTTGGTTACAATTGCATTGTCCATGATTTGTAACGTGAGATCTAAATAGTTCACTTCTTGTTGGCTAAAAATACCAGCGAATCTTAGACTCATATGATTCTGATTTATGTATTGAAGAAATTTATCAAATTCTGTATAATTTATGTTTTTTCACTATGACCAAAAGGTCATCTATGTAGCATACAAAGAGATACATTTCTTCACGCCAGGGATTAAGGGTGCTGAAGATGTACATAAATTCCCACCAAGACACATAGAGATTGGCAAATGCTTGGGTGAATTTCACCCCCATGGCTGTGCCACAGATTTGCCGATAGTAACTACCATCGAACATAAAAAAATTATGTGAGAGCAAGAATCTCAACACATCACCTATGTAATGTAGTCTTTTATAAACTGCAGGATTTTTTAATGTCCGTTTGCTATTTCAATAAATAATGTTTGTACATTTTACAGCACCTGTTTGCAGTGCCTGCTTTCTCTTTTTGCTGATCGATTAGATGAGAGGGGCTTAATATACCTATATAGCAGCAGGCTGGCACATTCATTTTTTAAATTAAGAAATGGCAGGTTTCCAATTAGAATACCAATAATTATGTCTGTTCTGGAACAACATGTGTACAACCCAAATTCTACCACTTTTCTATTAAAGAAAAATCAGGCATTGCCTCCATAGACCCTAAGATATGTATTTTTAGAGAATTGTTACCTTTTTGTGAAATCCCACTTTTGCACACAGCCATAGGCCAGAGATGGCTAACCTTAGCTATGGTTACCCAAGGTGGCAGCACTTCAGTTTACTTCTATTATCTAATTAGCTTTGTTCCTTTGGTATCATTTGTTGAAAGGCATACCTAGATAGACACGGGCTAAGTAATACACTGCTGTGAGCATGCTGCTGATTGGTGGCTGCACATATACGCTTCTTGTTAACTGTTCAGCTAGATCCCAGTAGTGCATTGCTGTTCCTTCAACAAAGAATACAAAAATAATTAAAGGAACAGTTTATCCAAAAAAATGATCCCGTTTAAATTGTTCCCAATGATCCATTTTACCTGCTGGAGTGTATTAAATTGTTTACAAGTAGCTCCTTTACCCCTATTTTGGCCTTTGAAATAGCTGATTTAGCTTGTGGTCTCCTAAACTATACTGAAAGTTTTGATAATGTAGCCCAGGGTCGGCTCCAGAACGAATTAAATGGGGGGGCATTTTTTTTTCACGAGGGGGCACATATTTAAAAATCATGTATGAGAGTCAAAATAAGAGCAGACCTACTGTGGCAGTCCAGGGGTTACATTTATCAGATCTCTGGCTGTGCAGGAGTTAGATTTGTTTATATTTCTGGAAGTGCAGTGGTTACATGTGTCATATCTCAAGGAGTATAGGGGTTACATTTATAAGATGTATGGCAGTGCCGCAGCAGTTACATTTACCAGATTTATGGCAGTGCAAGGGTTACATTTGTCATATCTCAGGAATGTCTCCCACATATGACACAGCCAGTGGACACTGTTTGCATGTGTAGCTCTACCAATGACCCTACTAATGATCAAATAAGCTTTTATGTGACAATAAGTTTGAGTGCCAAGCAGTACATTACTTGTACAGATATTATTAATGATATTTACCAGCACACACACAGTATATACAGTATGTATATACACACAAATTATATAAAATATATATATATATATATATATATACACACACACACACACAAAAGGTATATCTCAGTTAATGAAAGCACTCTCAGGACTTCTCAATAGTGGGTGAAAAAAACAGTGTTTATTAACGTTTCGGGGTTCACACAGACCCCTTCATCAGAAAGGTTAATAAACACTGGTTTTTTTTACCCACTATTGAGAAGTCCTGAGAGTGCTTTTGTTTACTGAGATATACCTTTTCATGCTAGCACTTTACTTACAGGAGTAGTATATATATATATATATATATATATATATATATATATATATATATATATATATATATATATATATGTATATATATATATATATATATATATGCACACACACACACAGTGTGTGTATTGTGTGTATATATATATATATATATATATATATATATATATATATATATATATATATATATATATATATATATAATAAAACAACCTTGGGGACAAATAGGAGATGTTTTGAAACATGTAAATAATAAACATAAGGCTATTTCACTCATTGTCCCACAGCTACATTTGAAGTGTGTATAGGTGAGCACCTATAATCTGACACATTTTACACTGATCAATGCAGATAAAGCAGGCACAATGCACACTTGTTTTGTGTGACCTGCAGTGGGGAAACCAAGGAATTCCCAATTTGCTTCTTTATCTGTGGCTGACAGGATATAAAGCACAATAGAGAAGGGATACTACTCTCACACACACATTGGTTATACGGCTGTGTTTTCACAAAATTACTTCTGCCTTCCCTCTCACTGACTATTAGCTTCTCCCAACACTTCCTGCAGAGGTCTGATGATGTCATCATCTCACTTCAGCTCCGTAGTAAGTGGGCTAGCAGGAGGAGGGGCATTGCAAGCCCTAGGTTAACTGTGAGAGCACCAGCAGGGAAATGCAACTTAATTTTTTATCTGGTTGTAAATAGAGGAGAATAAAGAGATTAGCTGGGCCCTCCTAAGTGGCGGATCTCCAGGGTCCAGTGGCCACAAATGGTTTATGTGACATTTGGGACCCTGGGGGACCCGTCACTTTTAAAGTGTAAAAAAAAATATTTTTAAATCACTTTTTTTTTTTTTGCCCTGGGGGGCACAGCATACCATTTGGGTGGGCATTGCCCCCCAATGCCCCCCCTTGGAGCCGACTCTGATGTAGCCTCAGCTATTGAATAGCATAAGTAAACACAACTAGCAACATAAATTACACTCTCAGTGGGGTGCAGGATAGTTAAGTAATAAAATGATACATTTCCATTGTTCTCTCTATGTAATGAGCATTAGTTTTCCAGACAAATATAAGATAAGGAAGCATGTGTGTGTACACAAAGTGATAACATAATGACATCTGATAATAACCCATTGTAATAGGCTGTGGTTTAAAAGCACAAAACCAGCTACTTAATATACACAAATAAACCTGAAAATGCAATTTCTCACACATTGTATACTCTGCAGCTGGTATAATAAGTCATTGAAAATACATTAACATAAAAACAATTTTACATTGTACTGTCCCTTTAAGGAAATCTTATAATAGAAGTAAACTGGAAATGTATGCTCCGTCTGAAACATGAAAGAAACAGTGCATATGTATTAAAAATCCAGCTGGACCTTGGAGCATAAGGGTCACTACATAATGGCAATCCAGTCACTAAAAATTGTTAATGTTAAAAGCTGTTACTTTCTATTTCTATTCAGTAGTCAATATGTCTGTTACTACTATTTGCAGTAAGGCCACTATACATAACCCCTTGCATAAAGTAAAGCCAGCATCCTAATACTTAGTTTAGATAAACTACCCTTTAATAAACCAAATTGTGGCCTGGCCCCTTTTCTATTAACTTAAGCACTATTAGGCGACCAGGCCCCAAAAATGAAATGATGCCCTCATCTCTCCTTCCACTACAATTTATACCCAACTATAGCACATATTAGCTTATCCTAAAAAAATACTGTGATATTAAAGACATTTTTTTAATTGTATAGTATAATATATATTATAAAAATGATTTCATCCCTTGCAATTTCCTTTTTAACCTGTTTCGTCGCAATATTAATTGAAAAATTGTCTGCTGTCCAAACCCATTGCATTAGCCAATCACAGTGGGCAACCTGCACTCATTGTCCTGGTAGCGCACACGTACCCACGCATGCTCTATTGGATTTAATTGACTCACGCATGTGCAATCCGTTGCAGAGCTCACCTCCAACATCACGATCTCAGCGATCATGTGACCACAGTCTATTATAGAGTGAAAGCTGCAACATCAGCAGCATTGCAGAAGAGTAAAAGATGTATCAGATTTGTTCATAGTAAGAACGGATCACCCCTAGATAAACGAGCATAAGTATTTAATATTATTGAAGCCACATAGACAAACGATTTCAGAGCGCATGTGTTATGGGAGCGCAATGTCTGTATTTTAATGTAAATTTATTGTTTCCTATTGGTCAATTATAATACATTTCGGACAACCCTATTTTGGAGCTGTCGTTAGTGACGTTATTTTGGAACTAAAAAAGTTTAATGTTTAATATTTTGAGGCTTCGTCTTAAAAAAAATATAAGTAGGATAAATACTATCTGACAATTGCTACTGGAATGTCTGACAGCTGGAACTATTTGTGCTGGTGGTGCCCTGCAGGCCATAGTCAGGAACAGACTGATGTCTTAAACAAGGTACCAGAACTAGAACTCAAGGCCAAGTAGAAGTACAGAAGAGTTGTCAGAAATAGTGTCAAGCAAGGGACATGGATGGTAAAATGTAACTGTCATGATTCAGGCAAAGGGGTTGATAACAATCATTTAAACTTTAATGACTTTTCTACAGAATTCACTATTAAAGTCTGGGGGATTTTTGTAGATAAATAACTTGTTAAGAATACTAAAGGATTGTGATCAACCCCAGAGTGTGCAATTGAATAAAATCTTACTACTTTTATTATGGCATTTGCCTCTATTTAGATGTATCAAGATAGGCTCAGGCATATGTGAGTGTCTTGAGGAATATATACATAGTAGATGAGATTGAAAAAAGACCTAAGTCCATTGAGTTCAACCTTTAAAAATCTAATATACTTACAAAAAAGCTCCAGTTGAGCTTAAATTAATCCCACTAAAAGGTGACCCATTTAATACAAGCAATCATATCCATGAATTCTGTTTATAGCCAGAAATGTATGTAAACCATTTTTAAATGTATCTAAGGTATTGGCATTCACTACCTCCTAGTGTAATGAGTTCCACAATTAAATCTCCTTTCCTCCAGCCTTAAATTGTTACCTCTTGTCACAAACAATTTTCTTGGAATAAACAGAGCTTCTGCCATCTCTGTATATGGGCCTTGAATATATTTATATAAAGTAATCATGTCACCTCTCAAGTGCTTTTTTCTAGAGAAAACAGACCCAGTTTGGCTAACCTCTCATAGCTTAAATTCTCCATTCCCCTTATAAGCTTTGTGGCCCTTCTCTGAACTTTTTCTAGGTCTGCAATGTCTTTTTTGAGATTGGTCCCCAGAACTGCACTCCATACTCAAGGTGAGGTCTTACCAGGGCTTTATATAGTGACAGAATTATGCTTTCCTCCCTTGCATCACTGCCTCTTTTCATACATGCTACTGTCTTATTAGCCATAGAAGCAGCTGCCCTGCATTGTGCATCTTTAGCTTGTTATCTATTACTACTCCCAAATCCCTTTCCTCCTCTGTTTGGCTAAGTCTAGTCCCATTTAAATAATAGGCTGCCTGCTTATTTTTACTTCCAAAATGCAGAACCTTGCATTTTCCTGTAATAAATCTAATTTTACATTTACCTGTCCTTACTTCTAATTTTTGCAGATCCCCTTGTAATGAAAATTCATCCTGCTCTGAGCTAATGACCTTGCTTGACTCGTGCACACCCCTGTGTCTTACTAGGTACACTCTCATGAAATAAGGCGGTTTTTAACAAAAGATACCTAGAGAAAGTAGTACATTTGAAAACATGATTCATTTGAAAAGTTTTTTAATTTTAAATTGTATCTAAATAATGAAGGTTTATTTTGATTTCCACATCCTTTTAAAGGGACATGAAACTCTAAAATGTTCTTTTGTCATTCAGATAGAGTTTAAAATGAATAAACATCAAAAAGTCCAGTTACGTTGTTCTTTTTCTTAGGATGGCTCAGGAGCGAGTATGTGTCTGAAGCACTTTATGGCATTAGTTTTGCAATAATGCTTTTTACAATGTAATACAATTTTAAGACCACTAGATGGCAGTAAAGTGCTTCACACATGGCAGCTGTCTATCTAGGTATGTTCTTCAACAAAGAACACTATGGGAACAAAGCAAATGTCATAACACATGTAAATCAGAACCTTTTTAAAAACTTTATCCTCTACCTGAATCATGCCATAAATATTTTGGGTCAGTTTAGTATAAATGGTCAGATATAATTGTGACATCTAGCAGGTTACTAAAAGTCGTTTAAACAATTTTCTGTTCATTTTAACCTAAATCAGCTTGTAAAATCACCTTGTATCAGTATAGCTTTAAGAATATTTGATGACTTTATCTCTTAGCATTAAACCACAAGACATAGTTAAAAAGCAATATCCTTCTCTCGAGTGGGGAAGTTAGCTTCAGATTCTATGCAATCTGTTATTTGCCAGAAATCTGTCTAGACACTGTAGCCAATATTTGAATAACCATTTCATTTATTTTCCTACAATACATATGTATGTTTCCTCCTAAACCCACTGCTGCTCCCTCCATTTACTAACAATGACATGTTCACATCATTTCCTGAATTAGTGGATTTGGAAAGCAATAATCTTCACAGTAAATGTGTTGGAAAACAGTTCCTGATATTCTTCTTAAATTCCTCAGACTTCCCAGGAATCCGGAAAAAAACAATTCACATGAGGTGTTTTGAATGAAAGTAAGACATTGTAGTTTCCTGTGCTCTGCACCAGACGTCCAGAGGTGATATCAGTATGTATTTTACAGTCCTGTTTTTGGCAGACTCTATTATATTTTCATCAAGACATAAATACAAAACTGGTTTTGCAGCAAATCCCCATATATGATTACAGACCCTGTATTCCTAGATCTTTTGCCAAGTTCTGAAGATAAACTGAACTGGCTACGGTCTAATACATTATTTCCTATCATGTTTCTAAATGCCATGTGAAGTGATAAGTAACAAATATGTTTTCCAGATTAAATAGTTTTCAATCATTCACAATGAAATATACACAGATGATGTCATTTAAAGTAGAAAATAAATGTTTCATGAGAGTTTTCAGTATGTAGCTGTCGGTTTCATGTTAAGCAATTAAAACAAATGCCCACACACTTACTGCTTTTTTAATCTGTATAAAATATTTTTGCCAAAAAGAAAAATAGAAATGGCTATCCTTTATAAAAAGTTTGTCTAATTCTCTACAAAATTCACCATTAAAGTCTATTGGGATTTTTGAAAATAAACTCATTATTAAGCTTTTCTAAAGGATTGTCATCAGTTAGAAGCGTACAGAAATAATCATACATTTACAAAAGTGTCTCTTTTAAAAGCAGATCTGTGTCTAGGGCTGACAAATGTAAGCTAAAATGGTGGTATGCAGAGAGTTTGGGAGGGACAGTAGATTTCTCAGTGCTTAGGGCAGCGTAATGGTAAAATGCCCCTGGTTAAAAAGGTATTGTATTTAAAAAAAAAAGGCGCAAGTAGAGTTTCTGTCTAAAGCAGTGTTATATTTAGTTCTTGTGTTGCCCTAGAATCTGGGAAATACAGGGCTTCCAGTTGTCTTGAAATGGTCATTGATGTTGGAGTTCAGACCCAAAGTCGTTCTGCAGATTTCAGTTTTACTGCCCTAATTCAGCCCACAGTCTGACGCTATCCATGCACCACCCAAATCTAAATGCCCAAGTCTCCAACTCTGCTAATCATGGATCTACTCATAAAACAAACACAACCCTGCCCACAAGTCACCCTCAATCAGTCCAGACCTCTCAGTCCCAGAAGGGATCATGCAAATGTTGGAGGGTATGGAAATCTGTCCCCCAAATCTTCTACCTCCAAGAATTGTAACTCACATTTGCCTCATTAATGTATTGCATACATTTCTCACATATGAAATCATAGGAAGCATGGAGGGGTCATGTATCACCATTGTTCAATAAGGGATCACTGATTTGCAATAAAAGTAATTAAATAAGCCCCTGGTTTGAGTGTTGTATGTGTGCATGTCTGTCTATGTGTGTGTGTGTATATCTGTGTGTGCGTGCATCTATGTTTGTGTTTGTGCATGTATGTTTGTGTGTGTGTGTATGTACATGTATGTCTGTGTGTGTGCATGTATGTTTATGTGTGAGCACGTATGTCTGTGTGTGCATGTATGTCTGTGTGTGTGTGTGTGAGCATGGGTGCGTGCATGCATGTCTGTGTGTGTGCATGGGTGCGTGCATGTATGTATGTGTGTGTACATGTAAGTTTATGTGTGTGTGTGCATGTATGTCTATGTGTGTGCATGTATGTCTATGTGTGTGCATGTATGCCTGTGTGTGTGCATGTATGTCTGTGTGTGCGTGTATGTCTATGTGTGTGTGCATGTATGTCTGTGTGTGTGCATGGGTGTGTGCATGTATGTCTGTGTGTGTGCATGTATGTCTATGTGTGTGCATATATGTCTGTGTTTGTACATGTATGTCTGTGTGTGTGCATGTATGTCTTTGTGTGTGCATGGGTGCATGTATGTATGTCTGTGTGTGTACATGTATGTCTTTGTGTGTGCATGGGTGCATGTATGTATGTCTGTGTGTGTACATGTATGTCTATGTGTGTGCATGCATGTCTGTATTTGTGTGTCTGTATGTCTTTGTGTGTGCATGTATGTCTATGTGTGTGCATGTATTTCTGTGTGTGTGCATGGGTACATGCATGTATGTCTGTGTGTGTACATGTATGTCTGTGTGTGTACATGTATGTCTGTGTGTGCATGTATGTCTGTGTGTGTGCATGTATGTCTATGTGTGTGCATATATGTCTGTGTGTGTACATGTATGTCTATGTGTGTGCATGTATGTCTGTGTGTGTGCATGTATGTCTATATGTGTGCATGTATGTCTGTGGGTGTGCATGGGTGCGTGCATGTATGTCTGAGTGTGTGTGTATGAATGTGTATTACTCTGTGTGTGTCCTTAGGTGTTTGTGTATGATAAAATGGCCAGTGAGATGAGAAACACATTGCAGATATTGTTTCAACCCATTGTACACTAGATTTTTCTTTGCATAAATATTTTGTAGATGATCCATTTATATAGCCCATCTGGGAGTGTTTTTATAAAAATCTGTAGTGTTGCTTATTTTTTAAGAACATTGTGCTGATTTTCAGACTCCTAACCAAGCCCCACAGTGTCAGATGTATACATGCATTTACAGACTCCTGTATTGCATACATTTCTCACATATGAAATCATAGGAAGCATGGAGGGGTCATGTATCACCATTGTTCAATAAGGGATCACTGATTTGCAATAAAAGTAATTAAATAAGCCCCTGGTTTGAGTGTTGTATGTGTGCATGTCTGTCTATGTGTGTGTGTGTATATCTGTGTGTGCGTGCATCTATGTTTGTGTTTGTGCATGTATGTTTGTGTGTGTGTGTATGTACATGTATGTCTGTGTGTGTGCATGTATGTTTATGTGTGAGCACGTATGTTTGTGTGTGTGTGCATGTATGTCTGTGTGTGTGTGTGAGCATGGGTGCGTGCATGCATGTCTGTGTGTGTGCATGGGTGCGTGCATGTATGTATGTGTGTGTACATGTATGTTTATGTGTGTGTGTGCATGTATGTCTATGTGTGTGCATGTATGTCTATGTGTGTGCATGTATGTCTGTGTGTGCGTGTATGTCTATGTGTGTGTGCATGTATGTCTGTGTGTGTGCATGGGTGTGTGCATGTATGTCTGTGTTTGTACATGTATGTCTGTGTGTGTGCATGTATGTCTTTGTGTGTGCATGGGTGCATGTATGTATGTCTGTGTGTGTACATGTATGTCTATGTGTGTGCATGCATGTCTGTATTTGTGTGTCTGTATGTCTTTGTGTGTGCATGTATGTCTATGTGTGTGCATGTATTTCTGTGTGTGTGCATGGGTACATGCATGTATGTCTGTGTGTGTACATGTATGTCTGTGTGTGTACATGTATGTCTGTGTGTGCATGTATGTCTGTGTGTGTGCATGTATGTCTATGTGTGTGCATATATGTCTGTGTGTGTACATGTATGTCTATGTGTGTGCATGTATGTCTGTGTGTGTGCATGTATGTCTATGTGTGTGCATGTATGTCTGTGGGTGTGCATGTATGTCTGTGGGTGTGCATGGGTGCGTGCATGTATGTCTGAGTGTGTGTGTATGAATGTGTATTACTCTGTGTGTGTCCTTAGGTGTTTGTGTATGATAAAATGGCCAGTGAGATGAGAAACACATTGCAGATATTGTTTCAACCCATTGTACACTAGATTTTTCTTTGCATAAATATTTTGTAGATGATCCATTTATATAGCCCATCTGGGAGTGTTTTTATAAAAATCTGTAGTGTTGCTTATTTTTTAAGAACATTGTGCTGATTTTCAGACTCCTAACCAAGCCCCACAGTGTCAGATGTATACATGCATTTACAGACTCCTGTATTGCATACATTTCTCACATATGAAATCATAGGAAGCATGGAGGGGTCATGTATCACCATTGTTCAATAAGGGATCACTGATTTGCAATAAAAGTAATTAAATAAGCCCCTGGTTTGAGTGTTGTATGTGTGCATGTCTGTCTATGTGTGTGTGTGTATATCTGTGTGTGCGTGCATCTATGTTTGTGTTTGTGCATGTATGTTTGTGTGTGTGTGTATGTACATGTATGTCTGTGTGTGTGCATGTATGTTTATGTGTGAGCACGTATGTCTGTGTGTGTGTGCATGTATGTCTGTGTGTGTGTGTGAGCATGGGTGCGTGCATGCATGTCTGTGTGTGTGCATGGGTGCGTGCATGTATGTATGTGTGTGTACATGTATGTTTATGTGTGTGTGTGCATGTATGTCTATGTGTGTGCATGTATGTCTATGTGTGTGCATGTATGTCTATGTGTGTGTGCATGTATGTCTGTGTGTGCGTGTATGTCTATGTGTGTGTGCATGTATGTCTGTGTGTGTGCATGTATGTCTATGTGTGTGCATATATGTCTGTGTTTGTACATGTATGTCTGTGTGTGTGCATGTATGTCTTTGTGTGTGCATGGGTGCATGTATGTATGTCTGTGTGTGTACATGTATGTCTATGTGTGTGCATGCATGTCTGTATTTGTGTGTCTGTATGTCTTTGTGTGTGCATGTATGTCTATGTGTGTGCATGTATTTCTGTGTGTGTGCATGGGTACATGCATGTATGTCTGTGTGTGTACATGTATGTCTGTGTGTGCATGTATGTCTGTGTGTGCATGTATGTCTATGTGTGTGCATATATGTCTGTGTGTGTACATGTATGTCTATGTGTGTGCATGTATGTCTGTGTGTGTGCATGTATGTCAATGTGTGTGCATGTATGTCTGTGGGTGTGCATGGGTGCGTGCATGTATGTCTGAGTGTGTGTGTATGAATGTGTATTACTCTGTGTGTGTCCTTAGGTGTTTGTGTATGATAAAATGGCCAGTGAGATGAGAAACACATTGCAGATATTGTTTCAACCCATTGTACACTAGATTTTTCTTTGCATAAATATTTTGTAGATGATCCATTTATATAGCCCATCTGGGAGTGTTTTTATAAAAATCTGTAGTGTTGCTTATTTTTTAAGAACATTGTGCTGATTTTCAGACTCCTAACCAAGCCCCACAGTGTCAGATGTATACATGCATTTACAGACTCCTGCAGGCTCCTGTTTATGTTATCTGTTATCTGCAGTGGGTGCCCCAGACTACCTCATCAACAATGCTAAACTGGGAGCTTCTAAGTAAATTTGGAAAAGTTTTTATACTGGATTTTTAGATCAGTATCTGTGCATATTCTTCTTTATAGTAGTGTCTATTACATGCAGTTATATGACAATTGGTGTATACTGTCCCTTTAACATCTTTGTTTTAGTAAAATCCACTTACTTTTATGTGAATTTTGAAGTCCTACTTTGTACTTGAAATTGAACGTTTTTTGGTTGAAGAGCAGGAGTTGCTCCGCAGTACCAGTTAGCTGGAGACTGCAAATACCAGCTTGCTTGAATTGCACTGAATTAAATTTAGTGCCAACATCCTTGTGAGTAAACAGTGTGGATATTCTATTTGATTTAAACCGGTATCACGCTATGTGGTGACCTTTTGTTAATTACAGATGTATACATTTGTGGTTTTCCTAACCTTTGAAGAAGGAAGCAGCCTACTAAGTTATACATAAAGATTTCATCATTCATATTTGATTAAGAGACATTTTATTGTTGTGAATTTTAGTATATTTATCCTTTTTACAATTGAGCGCCCCCTAAAGTCGACTTTTATTTTATGATTGTATATATATTTGTGTGTGTATGTATGAATGTATATATAAGAAAATTTATGCTTACCTGATAAATTTATTTCTTTTTTGACACAATGAGTCCACGGATCATCTTAATTACTAATGGGATATTCACCTCCTGGTCAGCAGGAGGAGGCAAAGAGCACCACAGCAGAGCTGATAAATAGCTCCTCCCTTCCTTCCCACTCCAGTCATTCGACCGAAGTTAGGAAGAGAAAGGAAAAGCCAAGGTGCAGAGGTGTCAAGTTTATAATAACCCACAACCTGTCTAAAAGAACAGGGCGGCCCGTGTACTCATCGTGTCAAAAAATAAATAAATTTATCAGGTAAGCATACATTTTCTTTTCTTTTTTAAGACACCATGAGTCCACGGATCATCTTAATTACTAATGGGATTCAATACCCAAGCTAGAGTACACAGATGATACGGGAGGGACAAGACAGGGAACCTAAACGGAAGGCACCACTGCTTGAAGAACCTTTCTCCCAAAAGCGGCCTCAGCCGAGGCAAAAGCGTCAAATTCGTATAACTTTGAAAAAGTGTGAAGAGAGGACCAAGTTGCAGCCTTGCAAATCTGAGCCACAGAAGTCTCATTGTTGAACGCCCATGAGGAAACAACAACCCTTGTGGAATGAACCGTAACCCTCTCTGGAGGCTGCTGTCCAGCAGTCTCATATGGAAAACGTATGATACTCTACAGCCAAAAAGAAAGAGAAGTACTCATAGTAGAAGAGTGACGAAGGTCCTTAGTCGCTTGCAGGTAAAACTTTAACGCACGGACCACGTCCAAATTGTGGAGCAGTTTTCCCCTTTTGAGAAGAAGGATTAGGACACAAGGAAGGAACAACAATCACCTGATTAATGTTCCGATCAGAAACAACTTTAGGAAGAAATCCTAATTTAGTACGTAAAACTACCTTATCTGAACGGAAAATAAGATAAGGAAACTCATACTGTAATGCCGAATTCTCTAACACTCTTCGAACAAAGAAATAGCTACCAAAAATAAAACATTCCAAGATAACAACTTAATATCTAAGGAATGCATAGGCTCAAAAGGAGCCCCTTGAAGAACTTAAGAATTAAATTTAGACTCCAAGAAGGAGTAACTGGTTTGAACACAGGCCTGATCCTGACCAAGGCCTGACAAAAATGATTGCAGATCTGGAACATCCACCAGACGTATGGGTAACAAAAGAGACAAGACCCAGATTTGACCCTTCAGGGAACTAGTCGATAAGCCTTTCTCCAAACCGTCTTGGAGAAAAGACAAAATTCTATAGATCCTAACTCTACTCCATGAGTAGCTCTTGGATTTGCACCAATAGAGATATGTACGCCATATCTAATAGCAAATCTTTCTAGATACAGGATTACAAGTCTGAATCATGGTCTCTATGACCAAGCCAGAAACCCCCGCTTGGATAACATTAAGCGTTCAATCTCCAAGCAATCAGCTTCAGAGAAACTAGATGAGGCTGAAGGAATGTCCCTTGAATTAGAAGGTCCTTCCTCAACGGAAGACACCAAGGCGGCAGAGATGACATGTCCACCAGATCTGCATACCAAATCCAGCGAGGCCAAGCAGGAGCAATGAGGATCACCGATGCCCTCACCTGCTTGATTCGAGCAATGACTTGAGGAAGAAGCACAAATGGAGGAAATAGATATGCTAGAGAGAAGGTCCAAGGAACCACCAAAGCATCTAACAGTTCCGCCTGGGAATCCCTGGACCTCGACCCATATCTCGGGAGCTTGGTATTCTGACGGGATGCCAAGAGATCTAATTCTGGCTGAACCCACCTGAGAATCAGGCTGTAGAACACTTCCGGATGAAGTTCCCACTCCCCCGGATGAAAGGTCTGCCTGCTAAGGAAGTCCGCCTCCCAGTAGTCCACCCCTGGGATGTGAGTCGCCGACAGGCAACACTAATGGGCCTCCGCCCACTGAGTTATTTTTGGTTACCTCTGTCATCGCTAAGGAACTCCTCGTTCCTCCCAGATGATTGATGAAAGCCACTGAAGGTATATTGTCCGACTGAAACCTGAGAAACTGGACCGAGGCTAACTGGGCCAGGCCATAAGAGCCTTGAAGATCGCTCTCAGCTCCAGAATGTTTATAGGTAGAACAAACTGAGTCCAAACTCCCTGAGCCCTTTAGGGAGCCCCAGACTGTTCCCTATCTTATAAGGCTGGCATCTGTTGTAACAATCACACAAGATGGTCTGCGAAAGCACATTCCCTGGGAGAGATAATCCAGAGACAACAACTAAAGAAGAGAATCCCTTGTCACCTGCTCCAGTAGCATTCGAGGAGACAAGTCTGCATAAACTCTGTTCCGTTGCTTGAGCTTAACCGAAGCACAGCAAACAGTAATCTCAAAACCCTTATGAAAATTCTGGGAGTTGTGGCAAGACCGCAGGAAAAAGCCATGAACTGCACGTGTTTGTACAGAAAAGCAAACCTTAGGAATTGTGATGATCCCTATAAATGGGAACATGCAGGTACGCGTCCTTTAATCCACTTATTGTCATGAATTGGCCCTCTTGGATCAAAGGAAGAATGGAACGAATAGTTTCAGTCTAGAAGTACGGTACTCTGAAAAAATTTGTTTAGACTCTTGAGATCTAAAATTGGCTTGAAGGTCCCTCCTTTTGGGAACCATGATAGATTGGAATAAAATCCCAAACCCTGTTCTTGCACCGGAACAGGAACGATCATTCCCAGGTTGGAAAGGTCTCTTACACAAAGTAAGAATGCCTCTCTTTGTGTCTGGTCTGCAGACAATCCTGAAAACAGAAACCTGCCTCTGGGAGGAAAACTATTGAACTCTACCTGTATCCCTGGGACACTATTTCTATAGCCCAGGGATCCTGAACATCTTGAACCCAAGCCTGAACGAAGAAGGAAAGTCTGCACCCTACAAGATCCAGTCACGGATCGGGGGCATGCCCTTCATGCTGTCCTTGATTCAACAGCAGGTTTTTTGGTCTTATTCCAAGATTGATAGGGTCTCCATGCAGGTTTAGTCCGATCCTGTTCGGAGGCAGTAGAGGAAGAATTTCCCTTGAAGATTCGAAAGGAACGAAAATTGCTCTGTCGTCCTTTTCCTGTATCCTGAGGGGGAAGGAGACCCTTACCTCCCGTGATATCAGAGATAATCTCCGACAGGCCAGGTCCAAACAAGGTCTGCCCCTTGTAAGGAATAGCTAAAAATTATGAATGTATAAATGGGATACTTGTAAAGTACATCTAATCACCCGTAAGGGTCTCAAGGTGCTGCTCATCTTGTCAACCTCAGAAGGATGAAACATTGAGTGGACCTCACAGGGGACTGAATCTGCAACCCTTGGGCTACTACAGGACTTAGCCACCCAATGCCTTAGCATGCTGAGCTATCTGAAAGGTACAGAAGCTTAGACTTAGAGGACACAACCGCAGACCAAGGTTTTAACCATAAGGCTCTGCGAGCTAGAATAAAGAAACCAAAATCTTTGCTCCCAACTTAGATAACTTGAAGGGTAGCATCCATAATAAAGGTATTAGCCAGTTTATGGGTGTTTATCCTTTCCTGAATTTCCCTCAAAGAAGTTTCTGTCCTGATAGCATCAGGCAGCACCTCAACCAATATGCTGCCGCACTAGTGACGGTAGCAATGCACACAGATGGCTGCAATTGTAAGCCCTGGTGTACAAAAAACTTTTTTTTTTTTTTTACTATGACTGAGGAGTCCAATGTAGCTAAAATCTCCTTGAGTAACAAACGGAGGTGATGTGGCTTAAACTTAAAAGATACAACTTCAGCATCAACAAGAGGAATTACACTGTGCTAGAAACCTCACTTGCTGAATGTCTGATCTAGCTCTAACGCGTTCCCTACAATATTGGGAAAGCAGACAACGCATCAGAACACATGAGAAGAGCGAAGTCTAGAAAAGTAACTCAAACTAATTATAGAGGAAGCGCAGGGCACTGCATGTGAGGACAATAAAATTTGGGACTCCTAAGGAGAAAATTGTGTATATTAAACATAGTAAATACATTTCTGAACAACATCCTCTTTGGAAATGTTGTCTCAGAAAAAAAGGACTATCCCTAAGGATTAAATTCCTCACATACATGAGGAACAGCGAGTTGGTGGTTAAACATTGTGTAACAACCCAAAAAACCCTCTGCGTATCCTCTTGGTCCATTTCTTATTCAAAAAGGACCAAGAGCTTTCAAAGAATTCCTTAACTTTTTAATAAATGCAAAAAACGTAACTGTCACTTTAAGTTTTAAAAAGGATAACTTTTTTCCCCTTTTTATTAACTGCTGTAAATAGGGCAGGACAGCTTAAATAATTTTGCAATTTATCAATATCCCTCAGCAGGAAACTGCTGAGGTGCCTTTACAGAAAAAACTATCTCCCTCTGAGCGGTACGTTCACGATCCGGAACCCCACCGCAACAGGGAAAGACAGTCTCCGGTCCCAATTACGCATATAACATGAGGATGCGTAATAGGACCAGTAACTACACCATATCTCTTTGGACTCTCCGGAAGAGAAGGGAAAAAAGGCGTGCTATACAAATGCCGCCTCCCCAAGGACCGCACCTCGTGGGCGTTGACAAAACAGTCATCTCCCGGTCGGCATGTAGATTTATGTAACTGCCGGGAGATGAAAAGGAGCGCTATGTAAATGGCGCCTCCCCAAGGACCGCCCTACGTGGGCGTTGACAGTCTTGACAATACAGTCATCTGCCAGTCGGCATGTTTTTTATGTAACCGCCGGGAGATGTGATAGAGTGCCCCAGAGACTATCTAATACAGTTGATAGCTAACGTAATAACGCTCAATTACACCCGCCTAGGACGATATAAGCACAGTCATCTCCCGGTCGGCATGTTTCTATAAGTAACCGCCGGGAGATGTGATAGAGTGCCCCAGAGACTATCTAATACAGTCGATAGCTAACGTAATAACGCTCTATTACACCCGCCTAGGGCGATATAAGCACAGTCATCTCCCGGTCGGCATGTTTCTATAAGTAACCGCCGGGAGATGTGATAGAGTGCCCCAGAGACTATCTAATACAGTCGATAGCTAACATAATAGCGCTCTATTACACCCGCCTAGGGCGATATAAGCACAGTCATCTCCTGATCTGCATGTTTCTATAAGTAACCGCCGGGAGATGTGATAGAGTGCCCCAGAGACTATCTAATACAGTCGATAGCTAACGTAATAACGCTCAATTACACCCGCCTAGGGCGATATAAGCACAGTCATCTCCTGATCTGCATGTTTCTATAAGTAACCGCCGGGAGACGTGTCGCATATAGGGGCCTATCTATCAAGCTCCGAATGGAGCTTGATGCCCAGTGTTTCTAGCGAGCCTGCAGGCTCGCCAGAAACAGCAGTTATGAAGCAGCGGTCACAAAGACCGCTGCTCCATAACCCTGTCCGCCTGTTCTGAGCAGGGGGACAGACATCGCCGGAATTCAACCCGATCGAGTACGATCGGGTTGATTGATACCTCCCTGCTGGCGGCCCATTGGCCGCGAGTCTGCAGGGGGCGGCGTTGCACCAGCAGCTCTTGTGAGCTGCTGGTGCAATGCTGAATATGGAGAGCGTAATGCTCTCCGTATTCAGCGAGGTCTGGCGGACCTGATCCGCACTGTGTGTGTATATATCTGTGTGTGTGCGTAGGTGTGTGTATGAATGTGAATATATCTGTGTGTGCATGTAGGTAAGTATGTATTAATGTGTATATTTCTGTGTGTGTGCGTAGGTGTGTGTCTATGAATGTGTATATATCTGTGTTTTTGTGCGTTGGTGTGTGTATATATGAATGTGTATATAGCTGTGTGTGTGCGTAGGTGTTTGTATGAATGTGTATATTTCTGTGTGTGTGAGTAAGTGTGTGAATATTTATGGATGTGTATATATCTCTGCATGTGCGTAAGTGTATGAATGTGTATATATTTCTGTGTGTGTATGAATGTGTATATATCTGTGTGTGCATAGGTGTGAGTGAACAAATGTGTATATATGTGTGTGTGTGCGTAGATGTGTGTATGAATGTGTATATTTCTGTGTGTGTGAGTAAGTGCGTGAATATTTATGGATGTGTATATATCTCTGCATGTGCGTAAGTGTATGAATGTGTATATATTTCTGTGTGTGTATGAATGTGTATATATCTGTGTGTGCATAGGTGTGAGTGAACAAATGTGTATATATGTGTGTGTGTGCGTAGATGTGTGTATGAATGTGTATATTTCTGTGTGTAGGTGTATGTGTATATATCTGTGTGTGCTTGTAGGTGTGTGTGTATGTATGATGTGCGTAGGTGTGAGTATGAATGTGTATATATGTACAGTATGTGTGTTCGTAGGTGTGTGTGTATGAATGTGTATATCTCTCTGTGTGTATATGAATGTGTAAATATCTGTGTATGTGCATAGGATTGTGTGTGTAGGAATGTGTATATATCTGTGTGTGTGTTTGTAGGTGTGTGTGTATGTATGTGTATATATCTGTGTGTGTGCGTAGGTGTATGTATGTATGAATGTGTATACTGTGTGTGTATGAATGTGTATATATCTGTGTGTGCATAGGTGTGTGTGTATGAATGTGTATATATCTGTGTATGTGCATAGGATTGTGTGTGTAGGAATGTGTATATATCTGTGTGTGTGTTTGTAGGTGTGTGTGTATGTATGTGTATATATCTGTGTGTGTGCGTAGGTGTATGTATGTATGAATGTGTATACTGTGTGTGTATGAATGTGTATATATCTGTGTGTGCATAGGTGTGTGTGTATGAATGTGTATATATCTGTGTGTGCGTAGGTGTGTGTGTATGAATGTGTATATATCTGTGTGCGCGTAGGTGTGTGTGTATGAATGTGTATATATTTGTGTGTGCGCGTAGGTGTGTGTGTATGTATGAATGTGTATTTATCTGTGTGTGTGCATAGGTGTGTGTATGAATGTGTATATCTCTGTGTGTGTGTATGAATTTGTAAATATCTGTGTATGTGCATAGGTGTGTGTGTGTGAGTGTGTATATATCTGTGTGTGTGCGTAGGTGTGCATGTATGAATGTGTATATATCTGTGTGTGCGAGTACGTGTGTGTGTATGAATGTCTATATATCTGTTTGTGTCTTTGTGGGTGTGTTAGCTCTGGAAATTGAAAAATGCATCATGTTGACTTCTTGGCTAATCCTGCTACATATATTTCCCTAATTGACTTTGTCAGATAACAACTGCAAAATGCATTTTAACTCTATAACAATGGCTAGACTTGTTGTTTGGTCACTAAAGCCCAGATTGGCTCCTCCAAATAAGACAAAAAGTTGGTGAAGTTTGGCTATTGAAAAATATTTGCAGTAAAAAGTATGTTAATTTGTTTTAAAAACGTTTAGACTTGGCTGACATGCTATTCTATAGCAATACAACAGAAATGTTGTTTAATTATATACAGTCATGGCAAAAAATCTTGGCACCCCTGCATTTCTGTCAGATAATGCACCACTTTCCCCAGAAAATTGTTGCAATTACAAATGTTTAGGTATTCTCGTGTTTATCATGAAAGAAATAATTTGGGTTCAGTGTCCCTTTAACTCTGACTCTTTAATAATGAAACACTGACTGTATTACAAAGCATGTTTTTGTAGGTGTATACTGCTAGAATCATGGATATTTTTTTTAGGTTGGTGCAGAAATTATAGAATATATGTATCAATATGGTGTTTGTATGAATTAGGCTTTTAAAATCATGCAAAGGATGATATACACATATATATATGAGTTGTCAGTTTTACTTACTTGAAATTAAAAACCCTAAACAATTGTAGAGAAATTTAAAAAAGATGTAAAACAAAGCTTTCGTTTAGAAAGCAGTGGTACTGGTACACAGGCAAATAAATTACAAACCTGTGCACAATTTGACTTGCTTTATTACAGTTATTATCCAGCTTTCTTTTAGAAGATAAATAATAACTAACACTATGACAAGTATTAAAACAACAGGTAAGCAAGGTAAGCTTAGCAGAGAGAATTTGAAAAACACAAAATGTTGTCCTTATCAATGCTAAACTTGAGTAGTTTATTACATATTTAAAAAGAAAGAATGAATAAATCGTTTATGGTAAATTGGTAGAATTAAAATATTTTCAGTACCAAAGTGTGAAGCAGCTGTCTTGGCAGTTTCTTCTGACATTGGCCCAGATGTCTGACTTTTCAGTTTAATGAATTACTACCATAATCTTTTCTCTACTGAAAGTTCAAGCGCGACAATATATGTTTTGCGTTTCCCTGCAGTGTCGCTGGTTGCTAAACACTCGTGTGAATGTTCTTCCAGGAATGTGAACACACTATTTGTTTTTACTTTTTTATGTTCTTATTTTCCAAACACAGCAGGTGACCGATTTACTCAGCTTAGCTTCATCCATGTATTTTGTGCTAGCAATTTATTAAGTATAAACAACTATTGTGGGCCTATTTATTAAATGTCTTATGTTGGCTAATTAATATCCCTTTTATTTGCATCTGCAACTAATGTGAGAAATGTTTTCATGTAAAACTACAGAGAATATGGTTAGATGAATAGCTGTAAATATTGGAAACATATTGTTTTGGATGATTTTGCTATTTAATCTAACCTTTGGAACATTTCAATTGTCTAATTACGAACGGCAAGGCTATATACTGAAATACAATCATTCACTAGGTCAGTGAGCAGAATGTGATCTTTGCTGGCTGTGTTAAAAGTAGATTATTTTTTTATTCTGAACGTATTCATAGGCAAATAATATTCTTCCTTTGTATCCGGGAGACTAGTTATATGACAGCCATACTATTGACCTAAAGGTTATCTATGATAGTCAGACATGGTTCATATGTTTCAGTGCTGAGTCATGTATTGCACTATTACATTTTACAAGGCGTTCTGCCAACTGTGACTTTATAAACTATTGTTATTCCTGGCTGCGGAGTGTAAGCGCCTGCATACCCCGAATGTCCTGTGCTCTATGCATATTAAAGGCCGCCATGTCTAAATGTCATGATGTATTGTTACGCTGAGTTATTAGGGAGCCACATACAGTACAGAAAACAAAAATATATAGCTATCATGAATGCTAGTGTCTGCATTTAAAAAAAAATGATAAAGACTAAGATTAAAGGGAAGTGATACAGCATATATAATAAAATATATCTAGGAAATATCACCTGACTATATATATATATATATATATATATTTATATATATATATATATATATATATATATATATATATATATATATATATATATATATATACACAGGGAGTGCAGAATTATTAGGCAAGTTGTATTTTTGAGGATTAATTTTATTATTGAACAACAACCATGTTCTCAATGAACCCAAAAAACTCATTAATATCAAAGCTGAATAGTTTTGGAAGTAGTTTTTAGTTTGTTTTTAGTTATAGCTATTTTAGGGGGATATCTGTGTGTGCAGGTGACTATTACTGTGCATAATTATTAGGCAACTTAACAAAAAACAAATATATACCCATTTCAATTATTTATTTTTACCAGTGAAACCAATATAACATCTCAACATTCACAAATATACATTTCTGACATTCAAAAACAAAACAAAAACAAATCAGTGACCAATATAGCCACCTTTCTTTGCAAGGACACTCAAAAGCCTGCCATCCATGGATTCTGTCAGTGTTTTGATCTGTTCACCATCAACATTGCGTGCAGCAGCAACCACAGCCTCCCAGACACTGTTCAGAGAGGTGTACTGTTTTCCCTCCTTGTAAATCTCACATTTGATGATGGACCAAAGGTTCTCAATGGGGTTCAGATCAGGTGAACAAGGAGGCCATGTCATTAGATTTTCTTCTTTTATACCCTTTCTTGCCAGCCACGCTGTGGAGTACTTGGACGCGTGTGATGGAGCATTGTCCTGCATGAAAATCATGTTTTTCTTGAAGGATGCAGACTTCTTCCTGTACCACTGCTTGAAGAAGGTGTCTTCCAGAAACTGGCAGTAGGACTGGGAGTTGAGCTTGACTCCATCCTCAACCCGAAAAGGCCCCACAAGCTCATCTTTGATGATACCAGCCCAAACCAGTACTCCATCTCCACCTTGCTGGCGTCTGAGTCGGACTGGAGCTCTCTGCCCTTTACCAATCCAGCCACGGGCCCATCCATCTGGCCCATCAAGACTCACTCTCATTTCATCAGTCCATAAAACCTTAGAAAAATCAGTCTTGAGATATTTCTTGGCCCAGTCTTGATGTTTCAGCTTGTGTGTCTTGTTCAGCGGTGGTCGTCTTTCAGCCTTTCTTACCTTGGCCAAGTCTCTGAGTATTGCACACCTTGTGCTTTTGGGCACTCCAGTGATGTTGCAGCTCTGAAATATGGCCAAACTGGTGGCAAGTGGCATCTTGGCAGCTGCATGCTTGACTTTTCTCAGTTCATGGGCAGTTATTTTGCGCATTGGTTTTTCCACACGCTTTTTGCGAACCTGTTGACTATTTTGAATGAAACGCTTGATTGTTTGATGATCACGCTTCAGAAGCTTTGCAATTTTAAGAGTGCTGCATCCCTCTGCAAGATATCTCACTATTTTTGACTTTTCTGAGCCTGTCAAGTCCTTCTTTTGACCCATTTTGCCAAAGGAAAGGAAGTTGCCTAATAATTATGCACACCTGATATAGGGTGTTGATGTCATTAGACCACACCCCTTCTCATTACAGAGATGCACATCACCTAATATGCTTAATTGGTAGTAGGCTTTCGAGCCTATACAGCTTGGAGTAAGACAACATGCATAAAGAGGATGATGTGGTCAAAATACTCATTTGCCTAATAATTCTGCACTCCCTGTATATATATATATATATATATATATATATATATATATATATATATATATATATATATAGATAGATAGATAGATAGATAGATAGATAGATAGATAGATATTCTACCACAGAGTTTCTCCATTAACCACAGGTTTGAGGGACTTGCAAGTGCAGGCACAGCCACCTTTTTACTCCTAGGAAATTTATTTCAAAATCGCACGTGATCGCAGTGTGAATTCCTCACCAGTGGTGCTGATTGGCTGTTTTTATTTTAAGAGTAGCTGAATATAAAGTGCTTATATTTAAATAATGAGAAACACAGATATAGATTATTAAACCTTTTGCTTCTCATAGTTGCATCAGGGATAAAGGAGAATTGATGTTGAGTAACATGTGCCTTTTAACCCCTTAACGCCCGAGGACGTGCAGGGTACGTCCTCTAAAGGATGTCAGTTAACGACCAAGGACGTACCCTGCACGTCCTCGGTGTGGAAAGCAGCTGGAAGCGATCCTGCTCGCTTCCAGCTGCTTTCCGGTTATTGCAGTGATGCCTCGATATCGAGGCATCCTGCAATAACACTGTCTGGCCATCCGATGCAGAGAGAGCCACTCTGTGGCCCTCTCTGCACCGGACATCGATGGCCGGTATCGTTGGTGGGTGGGAGCCGACTTGGGAGGCGGGTGGGCGGCCATCGGTGAGTTGCGTAAGGTGGAGGGGGGCGGGATCGGAAGCGGAGCCGACGGGGGCGCGCACGGGGCGCGCGCGCGTGCACGGGGGGGTGGCGGGCGGGCGCGTGCACGGGGCGGGAGCGGGTGGGAACCGCTACACTACAGAAAAAAAGTTAAAGAAAAGTAAAAAAAAAATTAAATAAACGTTTTTTTTTTTAACCATCTAAGGGATCTGGAAGGGGTGGGGGGTTGGTCTTGGGGGGGGGGGGGGGGAAAGCTACACTACAGAAAAGGGACATTTTTTATTTAAAAAAAGCATTTTTTTCACTAAACTGGGTACTGGCAGACAGCTGCCAGTACCCAAGATGGCGCACATTAAGTCAGAGGGGGAGGGTTAGAGAGCTGTTTAGTGGGGGATCAGTGAGGTTGGGGGCTAAGGGGGATCCCTACACAAAAGCATATGTAAATATGCTAACAAAAAATGCACAAAAAAGCCCAAATATACCTTTTATTTTAGTACTGGCAGAGTCTCTGCCAGTACTTAAGATGGCGGGAACATTTGTGGGGTAGGGGAGGGAAGAGAGATGTTTGGGAGGGATCAGGGGGTCTGATGTTTCAGGTGGGAGGCTGATCTTTACACTAAAGCTAAAATTAACCCTGCAAGCTCCCTACAAGCTACCTAATTAACCCCTTCACTGCTAGCCATAATACACGTGTGATGCGCAGCGCCATTTAGCAGCATTCTAATTACCAAAAAGCAACTCCAAAGTCATATATGTCTGCTATTTCTGAACAAAGGGGATCCCAGAGAAGCATTTACAACCATTTGTGCCATAATTGCACAAGCTGTTTGTAAATTATTTCAGTGAGAAACCTAAAATTGTGAAAAATTTTACGTTTTTTTTAATTTGATCGCATTTGGCGGTGAAATGGTGGCATGAAATATACCAAAATGGGCCTAGATCAATACTTGGGGTTGTCTACTACACTACACTAAAGCTAAAATTACTCCAAAAAGCTCCTTACATGCTCCCTAAGTAACCCCTTCACTGCTGGGCATAATACACGTGTGGTGCGCAGTGGCATTTAGCGGCCTTCTAATTACCAAAAAGCAATGCCAAAGCCATATATGTCTGCTATTTCTGAACAAAGGGGATCCCAGAGAAGAATTTACAACCATTTATGCCATAATTGCACAAGCAGTTTGTAAATAATTTCAGTGAGAAACTGAAAGTTTGTGAAAAAATTTGTGAAAAAGTGAACAATTTTTTGTATTTGATCGCATTTGGCGGTGAAATGGTGGCATGAAATATACCAAAATGGGCCTAGATCAATAATTTGGGATGTCTTCTAAAAAAAAATATATACATGTCAATGGATATTCAGGGATTCCTGAAAGATATTAGTGTTCTAATGTAACTAGCGTTAATTTTGAAAAAAAAATGGTTTGAAAATAGCAAAGTGCTACTTGTATTTATGGCCCTATAAGTTACAAAAAAAGCAAAGAAGATGTAAACATTGGGTATTTCTAAACTCAGGACAAAATTTAGAAACAATTTAGCATGGGTGTTTTTTGGGGGTTGTAGATATGTAACAGATTTTGGGGTTCAAAGTTAGAAAAAGTGTGTTTTTTTCCATTTTTCCTCATATTTTATAATTTTTTTATATAGTAAATGATAAGATATGATGAAAATAATGGTATTTTTAGAAAGTCCATTTAATGGCGAGAAAAACGGTATATAATATGTGTGGGTACAGTAAATGAGTAAGAGGAAAATTTCAGCTAAACACAAACACCGCAGAAATGTAAAAATAGCCTTGGTCCCAAACGGACAGAAAATGGAAAAGTGCTCTGGTCACTAAGGGGTTAAAACCTTCCAGTTCTAGCTAACAAATAATGGCTAGATTACGAGAGGAGCAGTAGTTTGTGCTTATGTTCAAGAGGTAAAACAGCTAGAAGTCATGTTTTTGTGCTCAGAGATTCGCACTCGTATTACGAGTTGAAAGTAAAAAGTTTGCGCTCTCACGTTCGTAAAGTCGCAGTAACAAATAGACTTTGAGAAGGTGCGAACGCAAAATCGCATTCCCCCATAGACTTCAAAGGAGCCAAAAAAGTTGGAAAAAACTAACACCCACAAGTCGCGCAATATTTACAGTAAATGCACAGCATAACATTTTATTAAACATGAATATTGCATAAATGTGATTTTTTATGTTTTTATCTGCTTGACTGCAAAGGGCTCCAATGCGCGCACGCACACACACACACACACACACACATATATATATATATATATATATATATATATATATATATATATATAAGCTTCATAAACAGTCAGGCACTCTCTGGATTTTTTTATTTGAAAATAAGTGTTACGTGGTGGTCCCCCTTCCTCAGACTAGAATAAATACATAAGCAAGAAACATGCTACTTACCCCAAATAAGTACCCCACCATAGTGACACAAGCTGGGTCTGTGAGCTCCGTCAGCGCTCCTGGGTTGCAACTGTGCATGCGCCCCGGCTCCGTACGGAGTCACCAAGTGGACAAAGCTAAAAGTAAAACGTAAATACGTAGAGTGACTTAATACAGGTTGGTGATTATAGCGGTACACAAACAACAGCTTTCATAGTATGACCATGTCAAATGGAAATGTTACAAGGCAAACATAATATATTAGCATACTATTCATTTGCAATCTGTTAGGAAAGTATTTTACAGCAGTACATACACACTTCAACTGAATACTTTTTTCATTCAGTCAATTACAACATTTCAATTCAAGTCATTAAATATCCTGGGTATTGTGTGCTAGTGCTGCATAAAAGTTTTCATACAACATATACAAATTGCAAATTGTATTCATATGTATGGAGCACCTCCATATGCTTGCCTAAACCATAAGTGGCACTGATGCCATGGGGCATATTTATCAAGCTCCTGAAGGCTCACCGGAAACAGAAGTTATTAAGCAGCGGTCTAAGGACCACTGCTACATAACCTGTCTGCCTGCACTGAGGCGGCGGAGAGAAATCGTCAGAAATCAACCCAATCGAATACGATCGGGTTGATTGACACCACCTGCCCGGCATAGCACCAGCAGTTAAGCGGGTGCAATAATAAATGCCAAGAGTATATGCTGTCAGTATTTATCGATGTGCAGCATTTTTTTTTTATAATAATTTTCATCAGACTTTTCTTATGACTGTAACTGTACTGTTTAATGTGTTTTTGGCAACTTTTTATTCAAGCGTAATAGTAAACCAGAGCTCTAAGATCGCTGTGATCATTCTAGCATAAATCACGATTGCGCTCACACATTCGCATTTACTTTCAATTTATAATACGAGCAAAATTTAACTCAAGCACAAATGGCCTTAAAAACCCAATATTGCTTGTGCACAAACAATAGCGCTACGCTCGTAATCTAGCCCGAAATCTTCTGATGGGAACATTTATTGAAAACTTTGGGCAAGTCATGGAAAGTACAGTTCAAATGTTGCCAGCAATGTGACAGCTTGGTCAAGCTTTTGGAATTATGTATCTACTCCCAAATTAATATTATCATAAACCTAGATGTTACTAATCTGAGCCTCAGTCTAGACTTGGGGGCCGAATTATCAAGCTCCGAATGGAGCTAAATGCCCCTGTTTCCGCGTGAGCCTTCAGGTTCGCCGGAAACAGCAGTTATGAAACAGCGGTCTAAAGACCGCTGCTCCATAACTGACCTGCTGCCTCTGAGGCTGCAGTCTTCAATCCGCCTGATTCTATACGATCGGGCTGATTGACACCAGCTTAATATGCAGGGGGTGGCATTGCACAAGCAGTTCTGGTGAGCCGCTTGTGCAATGATAAATGCTGTCAGCGTATTCTGTCGGCATTCAGTGATGTCTGACGGACATTATACGACACAGCGTATCATGTCAGACAGACATTGATAAATTGGCCCCATGGAGTGTGCCGTGTCTACTGTGCTTATTTTTATAAATGTGCTGTATGTTACCAATATACTGATGTGCAATGATTTAACATGCCTGAGAGCTCTTTATGTAAAGCTCCTAAACTACAATAAATGCTTTTTATATTCAAGCAAACACTCTTAAATTCATTTTTAGTGACACTCAACTAACATTGACTATGTATACTTCATATTTCCCAGTACATTCAATTTCAATTTAAGAATTATATTACTGGAATCCTTAATGCTTTACAAACTATGAAAGAGAGGTGTCATAATAATCGCTAAATAATATCAAGGGTTTCCCAGAGGAAAAAATAATAATATTTGAATGACAGATGCAAAAAATAAATAAATAAAATAGACTGTAACTCAAAATAAAGAGAAAAATGGCACAAAAGTCTGTCAAGTGGTAACTTTTCAAATGTTTATAACTTTTGAATGACTAAATGAAATGAGCTGTGGCAGTTTACCATGGAACATAAATCATTACAACCCCAGTGCATTTGAGGTAAATATAAACATAATTTGTTTTTCATTATTAAGTAGTAAACCCCCCCCCCCCCCTAAAAAAACAGTTTTTCTATCTGGAAATATAAGAAATTTAAGACAGTGCTGCAGTCCAGACTACTGCACAAATCCTAGTACTAGACAGAAAGTTAGAAAATGAAGAGTTTTCCTAGCATTGGTTTAGATTCTAGTCTTTGTCATGTGAAAACATCAAACTCAACTTATTTATTTTATTTTGCTTTATCTATGGAAATTCTTTAAAAGTATCTTTGTTTTAATTAGTTAGTCTTCTCAAATGACTTATGTAATTAGTTTGAGCATGTTGATTTCCTACTTTCTGATTGGACAAAGCAAAACGCTATATTTACAACAACTTTTTGCTGGCCTTTCCCAGACCAAAAGGGATTAAAAAACACAGCAAAGGAGAAAGCGGGCATCTTGTATAAATGGATTCATTACTTATGACTGACTTGCACCTTTGATTGCAATTTAAGCTTCTTAACACTGATATGTACCTCTTTTGTGTCATTGTTTGATGAGTTGTAACAATCACTTTAATGTTTCATAAATAACATTGAGATGATTATATTTTATGTATTAACATATTTCATGCTATTAAACTGTGACTATTTTTAATAAGAAGTAAGGAAAGGGATATCCCACATAGCTACAAAATTTCCAAGTGTAACAGTTATATAATAAATTCACCTGTCTGGTGTCCGGGGCTTATAGAGTACACCCACCACCTTCTCCCATGGAATGCGTTCATGTGGTAGTCACTTGCCTGTAGTGCTGTAAGAAGCAGCCGTTCAATGAAGAATATGCAGGCAGCCAAGGGATCTGTAACCTGTACAGGCGGAGAGCTACAAGTACATATGTTGTATATCTCATAATGTGTACAGTTTGCAAATTACAGTATGTTGGACTCACTTCTAGAGATATCAACTCAAGAATCAGGGAACACATATCCACTTTATCTAAAGGGAGATCAACTACCCCCTTGGTCCAATTCGTTTCGATGGACAGCCATTGAAAAAGTCATGGTACCTAAGAGGGGAGGAGATCTTGATACCCTACTAGCTAAACGTGAGGTGTTCTGGATCTTCACTTTGAGGACCAGAATACCTCACAGATTAAATTCCAAATATAATCTAATACATTTCTGGGAATAGTCAGCAGGGCCATTTACTTGTTACTTCTTAGCAACCCTTTAGTAACTTTGTAATAACTTTCTGGTACCTTTTATTCAACGATACATAATATACGATATTACATATTACATTACATTATGGGGCCTATTTATCAAATGTCTTGCGGACCTGATCCGACAGTGCGGATCAGGTCCGCAAGACATTGCTGAATGCGGAGAGCAATAGGCTCTCCGTATTCAGCATTACACCAGCAGCTCACAAGAGCTGCTGGTGCAACGCTGCCCCCTGCAGACTTGCGGCCAATGGGCCGCCAGCAGGGAGGTGTCAATCAACCCGATCGTACTCGGTCGGGTTGAATTCCGGCGATTCCTGTCCGCCTCATCAGAGCAGGCGGACAGGGTTATGGAGCAGCGGTCTTTGTGACCGCTGCTCCATAACTTGTGTTTCTGGCAAGTCTGAAGACTCGCCAGAAACACGGGCCATCAAGCTCCGTTAGGAGCTTTATAGATAGGCCCCGATATCTTTTGCTGTTCCCTTTCATTTTGAATCCAGGGTCAATTATACACTTTCATTCAACATTATATGCGTTTATATCATATACGTTTAAATTTAAATTTAAAATTATATATTTCTCTGTCTCTATAAATGTTCACATACTATCTCTGCTTGAGAGTATTTGGGTATTATGCCATACTTTTTATATTTTTTAAATGTATTCAAAATAATGTGTATTGCATACCATTTTTCATAATTAGATTTTTTACCACTATGGCTTCCAATTGTCAGCTTATTTAAATACTTTATGACAAATTTATCTGCAAATTGTGTTATACTAGTCATCTCCAACTGTTTATGTGTCCCTTCCTTCCTTGTCAGCATTGGTGAATTACTTTATTCCAGTTTATTCGCTATATAAAATTGTTAATTATTGTATTCCTTGATTATATTTACATATGCTTCCATTTACTAAAAGAGATATCCAATAGTTATGTAATAATGTATTAGGCTGCAGCAGTATCTTTGTATATATTTATCCTCCAAATTAATTGTCTACATTTATTTTTGCTCTAGTGCTGTGCTTAGAGGGTGGTCTTTCTTCATTAATATTTTAACCAATCACAATGTTAATACTACTTTTTAAACACCTTGTAAGGTGTAGCACCTTAGGTTATGATTTTGGCTTTCGCTGAAACATGTCAACCAGCAGGTGCTACGCCATCTCATGCACTTTGTAATTACATCTTCGTGATGACTTTAGCTTACATTTTTTAACGCTTTTTGATACCTTAATAAAGAACTGAACTTTTTATTTGAGAGAGACTTACACCCTCGTTTTTCAAATTTCTATTTTTTTATAAGACAGAAACTATGGGACCGAATTATCAAGCTTGCCGAAAACAGCAATTATGAAGCAGTGGTCTAAAGACCACTGCTCCATAACTTGTCCGTATGCTCTAAGGCTGCGGGCATCAATCTGCCGATCCTATACGATCGGGTGGATTGACACCCCCTGATAGCGGCCAATTGGCCGCGAATCTGTAGGGGGCAGCATTGCACAAGCAGTTCACAAGAACTGCTTGTGCAATGATAAATACCAACAGCATATGCTGTCGGCATTTATAGATGTGCGGCAGACATGATACGCTACATCATATCATGTCCGCTCACACTTTCATAACTCGGCCCCTATGTTTGTTAAAATATGGGTTAAGCATGCTGGAGATTGACAGCTTAAAAAAACTGTCAAAATGCCAAAATATATTGTGTGAAAATGGCCAACATGAAATTTTAAGAAGTAAAACATTTTGTAAACCATAATTTATGGATTCTGTATGTAAATTACCTAACAAGTTTTCACAGTGCAAATTCAACTGAAAACCCTTACTCAATCCATCCACAAATCATGAAATCTCATAAAATGTCTGTGAAATCTCACAAGATCAAGGTAAAGCAAAGTATGAACTTAGCATTGATAATGCTGATTGGTTGCTGATGTTTTTTTCACTATGCAGATGACAGTACAAATATTAGCTCTGTAACAAAGAGCACGTACTCTAGTGAGCTAAAGACCTTTTGAGGTAAAATAGCTTCATTTTTACAAAGAAATGTTCATGTGATATTTCTTGTCAGCTTTTTATCATGTTTAAGTGATTTAGAGTATTAGTAATAAATCAGATTAACAGGCAAGTTCATGTATAATATTGCAACCGCTTAGCAACAAATGTGTTCTATATAAATAACACGCTTGTTACAGTGTGTTGCAATATTATATGTAAAACATGTTCCGTACAGTGTAAAAATCGCCTATAAAAATAGAATATTAAAAATGTGAATTCCAAAAACACATTGGTTAAATAAAAAAAGATGCAGCTAGTGTCTTGTATATCTTCTAAAAGTTAAGAACACATTTATTTAAGTAAACAAAAAACTTCACATACATATTACAGCATTTTACAATATATTATATACACATAATAAAGTGTATAGACATTTTTTATATATATATATATATATATATATATATATATATATATATATATATATATATATATATATATATATATATATCCATAATACCAAATATCCTATAGGGTTACTTCTTATGTCATAGTTTCCCTTTTTTATGTAACAAAAGGGGTTGACTTTCTGTTGACACATACATTGTATTGCCATTCAATACTGTGTAAAGGGATCATTTACATTAGACCTTCAATGCAGGTGGTGATGCTGCTTTTAAAATTCTGCCAGTGTCATAGAAGGTGTCACCTCCGACAGAGAAGTATACTGTATATTAAACGGTTCTTGGCGAGACTGCCTTCAAGCATTGATTGTGTCCCTTTATAACATTTTTTACAGCCAATCTGGATCACAAAATGGACCCTTTTTACAATATCGCCATTATCATGATGCTTTTAGCATTGAGCCCAAAGTAAGAAGAGTAGCATGTTCTCTCTTTAGTTCCTTCCTCATTTCATGCATTTTACTGTACATACATGCCATGGTACCACAATGGATCACATTATTATTATCAGATTATTTATAGTGGTAAATGAAGGGTTTCACTAGAAAAGCTTGTGCAATGATCAATGCCAACAGCGTACGCTGTCGGCATTTAGCAATGTCGAGCAGACATGATTCGCTATAGCGAATCATGTCCGCTCGACATTTGTTAAATTTACCCCCAAGAGTTACTCCCAAGTGCTGAAAGGTCATGAGAAGAACAACATACATCTGAATTATCCAAGGGTGCAGCAAAAGAATGTATAGAAAATATTGTTAAAAGACAAAGGCCCAGATTACAAGTGGTGCACTATTTTTATTGCAGTGTGCGCTATAAATATAGCAGGCCTGCATTAAAGGGACATTTAACTGCTGGACACAACAATAAAAGCATAGTTACTACTCACTATGCTATTGCTTTTCCTCCTGTTTCTGCAGCTTTCTTTAAAGCTGATCTCTTATTTTAACCCCTTAAAGTTGCCAGAAGCTGAAGCTCCGCCTCTTCCTACTGGGGGCTACCATCTTGGAGCCTAGGTATTCTCACAGTCTGTGACAGAAGTCGTGCACACTCACAGATCAGTTGTAAACTTTATGATAGCTGTGTCATTTACTTAGAGATTATGTGCATGATATATCATGTGAGCGTTACATTTTTTCATTTTTACTCTCTCTAGTTACAAATATATTTATACAAGCAATCAGCAATAATGTAGAGCAATTAATCAACTGTAAAAAGCTTATGCTACACAATACAGCTGTCAAAAAGTCACAACCTCATTGACCTGTAAAAGAGCACTGCTTCTGTCACAGTCTGTAAGAATACCTAAGCTCCAAGATGGCATCCCCCAGTATGAAGAGGCAGAGCTTCACCATCTAGCTTTAAGAGGTTAAAATAAGAGATCGACTTTGTAGAGAACTGCGAAAACAGGAAGAAAAGCAATAGCATAGTGAGTAGTAACTATGCTAAGATAGTTGTGCCCAGTAGTTTAAAGTCCCTTTAAGAATAACGCACAATCTGATATTACAAGTTCATGATAAAAAGAATTACCAGAGAGTGTTAGCATGGCTGACATATTTTAGTGCACCCTAGATTTCAAAGGATAGTGTGGGCATGCTAATCATCTCTCAAATTTACAAGAGGTGAGTTACACTTGAACGTAACATGTAACAGCACTAAAAAAGTTGTGTCTGGAGACATAAAGTAAAGTGTTAGGGCTACAATAAAGGTGTATAGGTATGTGTGTGTGTATTTTTATGTGTGTAGATATACAGTATACATACAGATATATATGTACACACATACACATGTATATTGCATATAGACACACATATCTATACACATACATATACAGCTTTGAGCCCTTCCCAGACCAACACCTTGTCATATATCATCATTCTTTAAATCACTGTTAAAACATTTATTTAATTAACAAAACTATATATATCTGAATAAAAAAGCATAGTTAAAATTTTAGTGAATAACCCCTCTATTTGACCTTTGGTTTACAGCACCTTCGGTTTAGCGTGCCTTCAGTGTAGCCTAAATGAGTTCCCCCATAGAAGTCTATTATGTGCGGGATTTCGCACATCGCTGCTAACCAACATACAGATGTTAATGTGCCCTGTTACCTTTATGATATTATTTGGGATGCTATTTTGTGTTTGTGGTTTAAGCTGTGAGAGTAGTGTGCAGGACCAGGCTTTGGATAAATATCTACAACTGCTAAGACTAGGATAAAAAGGAAACCATAGCTACTTTAGCACCAAAAATATGAATCATTACATTTAAAGTTAGTTCTCCAGAAATAAGAATTTAGTTTCTCTGTATGAAAGGGCCAATGTTTTTGTTTTTGCTGGACAGCTGTTGTGCGTGCCAAACTCGTAGTTGTGATTCCTTTGACTGTTAAGACTCAGAAAACTTACAAAATGAAGCCTGCATAGTAATCCTAGGATATTACACAAGCGGCTGTGGGTAAAGCCCGATGTAATTCCCCCATCCAGGGGCAAAAATTCAGGGGGTGCAGATGTCTCAACTGCGACTGAGCCCCTGAGGGTGAGGGCCCAGCTTAAAAAAAAAAAAAAAATTTTAATAAAAAACATTGACCTGCCACTGCCTTCACTGATATCATGTGTGTGTGACGTGATGCCTCACTAGTGTCTCTGACTGCAGGGGTTAGTGTTTCTATTTTACCCATTGTTGTTTATGTGTGTGTGTGTATGTATGTATGTGACTGTTTGTGTATTTATGCATGTATGTGTGTGTGTGTGTTTGTGGAACCAGCAAATTACAGACCTTGTTACTACAGCGGGGGGGGGGGTTAATCAGTGTCACTATACAGTACCACTATATACAGTACGGGGGGCTGGACCATGTCACTGACTACTGTGGTCATTTTATAAAGTACTGGGACGGGTAGGGTCAGGCCAGCCATCTCACCGGCAGATTACAGACTGTGTCACTAACTCACTATATACAGTACTGGTGGGTTAAACAGTGTCACTATATACAGTAATAGGGGGTCAGACCATCTCACAGACTGTAGGCATAGGGTACCTCCTATTGCAGACATGTAATCTGATTCACATTCGACTATCCTCTGGCATCCACCCCAAGTGCACCTTGGGGAATGAGGGTTACAAGAGGGGCTTTGCCCTCCTTGATCCCACCTGGTGGAGGCAAAAAAAGATAGTGAAGATGTGTGAATTACATTGCATCGTATACAGTGGGGCAAAAAAGTATTTAGTCAGCCACCACTTATGCAAGTTCTCACACTTAAGAATTTTTCATCATAGGTATACCTCAACTATGAGAGACAAAATGTGGAAACAAATCCAGAGAATCACATTGTCTGATTTGGAAACAATTTATTTGCATATTATGGTGGAAAATAAGTTTTGGTCACCTACAAACAAGCAAGATTTCTGGCTTTCACAGACCTGTATCTTCTTCTTTAAGAGGCTCCTCTGTCCTCCACTCATTACCGGTATTAATGGCACCTGTTTGAACTTGTTATCAGTATAAAAGACACCTGTCCACAACCTCAAACAGTCACACTCCAAACTCCACTATGGTGAAGACCAAAGAGCTGTCGAAGGACACCAGGAACAACATTGTAGACCTGCACCAGGCTGGGAAGACTGAATCTACAATAGGCAAGCAGCTTGGTGTGAAGAAATCAACTGTGGGAGCAATAATTAGAAAATGGAAGACATACAAGACCACTGATAATCTCCCTCGATCTGGGGCTCCACGCAAGATCTCACCCCGTGGGGTCAAAATGATCACAACAATGGTGAGCAAACATCCCAGAACCACACAGGGGGGGGCCTAGTGAATGACCTGCAGAGAGCTGGGACCAACGTAACAAAGGCTACCATCAGTAACACACTTCGCTGCCAGGGACTCAAATCCTGCAGTGCCAGGCGTGTCCCCCTGCTTAAGCCAGTACATGTCCGGGCCCATCTGAAGTATGCTAGAGAGCATTTGGATGATCCAGAAGCGGATTGGGAGAATGTCATATGGTCAGATGAAACCAAAGTAGAACTGTTTGGTAGAAACACAATTGTCGTGTTTGGAGGAGAGAGAATGCTGAGTTGCAACCAAAGAACACCATACCTACTGTGAAGCATGGGGGTGGCAACATCATGCTTTGGGGCTGTTTCTCTGCAAAGGGAACAGGACGACTGATCCGTGTACATGAAAGAATGAATGGGGCCATGTATCGTGAGATTTTGAGTGCAAACCTCCTTCCATCAGCAATGGCAATGAAGATGAAACGTGGCTGGGTCTTTCAGCATGACAATGATCCCAAACACACCGCCAAGGTAACGAAGGAGTGGCTTCGTAAAAAGCATTTCAAGGTCCTGGAGTGGCCTAGCCAGTCTCCAGATCTCAACCCCATAGAAAACCTTTGGAGGGAGTTGAAAGTCCATGTTGCCCAGCGACAGCCCCAAAACATCACTGCTCTAGAGGAGATCTGCATGCAGAAATGGGCCAACATACCAGCAACAGTGTGTGACAACCTTGTGAAGACTTACAGAAAACGTTTGACCTCTGTCATTGCCAACAAAGGATATATAACAAAGTATTGAGATGAACTTATTTTCCACCATAATATGCAAATAAATTCTTACCAAATCCGACAATGTGATTGTCTGGATTTGTTTCCACATTTTGTCTCATAGTTGAGGTATACCTATGATGAAAATTACAGGCCTCTCTCATCTTCTTAAGTGGGAGAACTTGCACAATTGGTGGCTGACTAAATACTTTTTTGCCCCACTGTATATGTTTGATGCAGGGACTCAATGCACTCTGAGAAGATTTATCATGTTACATCGGGCTTTACCCACAGCCGCTTGGGTAATGTCAGGTTTACCCAGGTAATGCTAGGATTACCCAATTTCTTACTTTACACGCAACATATACATACATATTTAAACATGTGTATTTATGTATCTATATATTAAAGCCCTTTGCAGCACTTTTTTCCCTAATACCTGAGACCTCATATCTTTGAGCCTTTTTATCTTTGTGCTAACTTTTTAATACAATATATTTTCTCCAACATTGTTGTGTCCGGTCCACGGCGTCATCCATTACTTGTGGGAAATGTTCTCCCCCACAGGGAAAGGCAAGGAGAGCACACAGCAAGAGCTGTCCATATAGCTCCCCCTCTGGCTCCGCCCCCCAGTCATTCTCCTTGCCGCTCTGAACAAGTAGCATCTACCACGGGGATGGCGAGGAGTTTGTGGTGTTAGTTGTAGTTTTTTATTCTTCTATCAAGAGTTTGTTATTTTAAAATAGTGCTGGCTTGTACTATTTACTCTATAACAGAAAAGTGATGAAGATTTCTGTTTAAGAGGGCTATGATTTTAGCACAAGTAACTAAAATCCATTACTGTTACCACACAGGACTGTTGAAACAAGAGAACCTCAGTTGGGGGTAACAGTTTGCAGACTCATCTGCTTCAGGTATGACTAGTCTCCTTCTAACAACACAGGCTAATGCTAGATGACAGTCATTTTTCCCCTCAGGGGAAACGGTAAGCCATTTTTCTTTCACCTCAGCAAAAAAGATAACAGGCTTCCCCTTTTTGTTTTTTAATGCTGGTAGACACTGTTAGGGGCTAAATCGATTGGTTTTTATTACAATATTATACCATTTGAAATATTTTATAAGCTCACATACACTTGGGAACGTTTTTTATTGATCTGGCTTGTTTTAGACACCTAAATCTAGTCAGGAAGGCCCCTTCACTCTAGTGTGCTGAGGGAGGAAGCCTCATTTTGGCACTTCAGCTGTGCAGTTGAATTTCAAGGCAGTGCATGCAGATTCATGTGAGAGGGTCCTGTGGTTCAGAAAGTGACTCCAAAAGGCTTTTTTCTGTGAATGGTGACCCCTAAGGAAGGTAAAAAGCTGCAGCAAGGCTGTAGCTGGGATTGTGGTGTGTAAAAACGGTTAAATCCAACAATTAGCTCCGGTTTGCTTGTTTTTGCTGTATTGCTGTGCAATACTTTCTAAGCATTAAGACACTGGGGTCCAAATTTCAGAAAAATCGGATATTGCCTTCATAGTTTTTTGAACATTCAGAAATAAATGTGTCATTTTATTATTTAAAGAGACAGTAACGTTTTTGTTTAAAATCGTTTTTATTGCATTGTTTGCCTGCCTAAATCTGTTTAACATGTCTGTTCCATCAGATAACCTATGTTCTGTGTGTATAGAGACAAATGTGGTTCCCCCTTCGAGTGTTTGTGATAATTGCGCCATAGCGTCCAAACAAAATCAGGACAGCTCTGTTATTTTTCATAATGTTGCCCAAGATGATTTATCTAATGAAGGTAGTGGGGATAGCTCTACATCCTCTCCTTCTGTGTCTACACCAGCTTTGCCCACGCAGGCGACACCTAGCGCGCCAGTGCTTATTTCTATGCAACAATTATCAGCAGTAGTGGATAATTCTATAGCAAATCTTTTATCCAAACTGCCAGTTTTTCAGAGAAAGCGTGATTGTTCAGTTTTAAATACAGATAAAAAGGATGAACAATCAGACGCTGACGATGCCTTATCTATTTTACCCTCACATCAATCGGAATTGGCTGTGAGGGAAGGGCTGTCTGAGGGTGAAATTTCAGACTCAGAAAAAAATTCTCAACAGGCAGAACCTGATCTAGTGGCATTTAAGTTTAAGCTAGAACATCTCTGCGCTTTGCTTAAGGAGGTATTAGCTACTCTGGATGACTGTGATTCCATGGTAGTACCAGAGAAGTTGTGCAAATTGGACAAATTTTTAGAGATCCCAGTGCACGACGACGCTTTTCCAATACCTAAGAGGGTAGCGAACATAGTGGAAAAGGAGTGGGAGAAGCCAGGTGTACCCTTTGCCCCACCTCCTATATTTAAGAAAATGTTTCCCATAGTAGACCCTAGAAGGGACGCATGGCAAACGGTCCCGAAGGTTGAGGGAGCTGTTTCAACACTAGCGAAGCGCACAACTATTCCTATAGAGGACAGCTGCGCTTTCAAAGATCCTATGGATAAAAAATTGGAAGGATTGCTTAAAAAGATTTTTGTTCAGCAAGGGTTCATCCTTCAACCAGCTACGTGTGTTATTACTGTCACTTCAGCGGCGTCCTTTTGGTTCGAAGAACTAGAAAGGTCGCTCCAGAAAGAGACTTCCTATGAAGATGTCATGGACAGAATTCACGCATTAAAGTTAGCTAATTCCTTTATATTGGATGCCGCCTTTCAAATAACGAAATTGGCGGCGAAAAACTCAGGTTTTGCTATAGTAGCGCGGAGGGCGCTTTGGCTAAAATCCTGGTCGGCAGACGTGTCGTCCAAGACTAAGTTACTGAATATTCCTTTCAAGGGTAAGACCCTTTTTGGGCCGGAATTGAAGGAAATTATTTCAGACATCACTGGGGGGTAAGGGCCATGCCCTCCCACAGGATAGGCCTTTTAAGGCTAAGAACAAGTCTAATTTTCGTTCCTTTTGCAATTTCAGGAACGGACCGGCTAATAACTCCACTGCCGCTAGACAAGAAGGTAACGCGGCCCAGCCCAAACCCGCTTGGAAGCCCATGCAAGGCTGGAACAAGGGTAAACAAACCAAGAAACCTGCTGCTGCTACCAAGACAGCATGAAGGGGTAGCCCCCGATCCGGGACCGGATCTGGTAGGGGGCAGACTATCTCTCTTCGCTCAGGCTTGGGCAAGAGATGTTCTGGATCCCTGGGCACTAGAGATAGTTTCCAAGGGATACCTGTTAGAATTCAAGGGACTTCCTCCAAAGGGAAGGTTCCACCTGTCTCGCTTATCTTCAGACCAGATAAAGAAACAGGCATTCTTACATTGTGTAAGAGACCTATCAAAGATGGGAGTGATAAACACAGTCCCCTCCGGGGAACAAGGTCTAGGGTTTTACTCAAACCTGTTTGTGGTTTCCAAAAAAAAGGGAACTTTCAGGCCAATTCTGGATTTAAAGATATTAAACAAGGGTCCCTTCTAGCGGTCCTAAGACCGAGGGGCATCGCTGTAGCACCTTATCTAGACGACATCCTAATCCAAGCGTCGTCTCTTTCCAACGGGTGGAAAGTGAACATAGAAAAAAGTTCACTGTCACCGTCCACAAGGGTTCCTTTTCTGGGAACAATAATAGATTCTGTGGAAATGAAGATCTTTCTCACAGACGTCAGAAAGACAAAGCTTCTAAAAGCTTGTCGAGTTCTTCACTCTATTCCTCAACCCTCCATAGCTCAATGCATGGAAGTAATAGGACTAATGGTCGCAGCAATGGATGTGGTTCCTTTTGCTCGAATTCATCTAAGACCATTACAGCTGTGCATGCTCAATCAGTGGAATGGGGACTATACAGACTTGTCTCCCCAAATTCAAGTAGACCAGGTAACCAGGGACTCACTTCTCTGGTGGTTGACCCAGGATCACCTGTCTAAGGGAATGAGTTTCCGCAGACCGGAGTGGGTCATCGTCACGACCGACGCCAGCCTCTTGGGGTGGGGCGCGGTCTGGGACTCTCTGAAAGCTCAGGGCCTATGGTCGCGGGAAGAGTCGCTTCTCCCGATAAACATTTTGGAACTAAGAGCTATATTCAATGCGCTCCTGGCTTGGCCTCAGCTAGCGGAAGCCAGGTTCATAAGATTTCAGTCGGACAACATAACGACTGTTGCGTACATCAATCATCAGGAGGGAACAAACAGTTCCCTAGCGATGAAGGAAGTAACCAAGATAATCCAATGGGCAGAGAATCACTCCTGCCATCTATATGCTATTCACATCCCAGGAGTAGACAACTGGGAGGCGGACTATTTGAGTCGTCAGACTTTCCATCCGGGGGAGTGGGAACTCCATCCGGAGGTCTTTGCTCAGTTAACCCAATTATGGGGCATTCCAGACATGGATCTAATGGCGTCCCGTCAGAACTTCAAGATTCCTTGCTATGGGTCCAGATCCAGGGATCCCAAGGCGACTCTAGTGGATGCATTAGGGGCGCCTTGGTCGTTCAACCTAGCATATGTGTTTCCACCGTTTCCTCTCCTCCCCAGGCTCATAGCCAGGATCAAACAGGAGAAGGCCTTGGTGATTCTGATAGCTCCTGCGTGGCCACGCAGGACTTGGTATGCAGACCTGGTGAATATGTCATTGGCTCCACCATGGAAGCTACCTTTGAGACAGGACCTTCTAGTACAAGGTCCATTCGAACATCCCAATCTAGTTTCTCTGCAGCTGACTGCTTGGAAATTGAACGCTTGATTTTATCCAAGCGTGGGTTTTCAAATTCTGTGATTGATACTCTGGTCCAAGCCAGAAAACCTGTGACTAGAAGGATTTACCATAAAATATGGAAAAAATATATCTGTTGGTGTGAATCCAAAGGATTCTCCTGGAGTAAGATTAAAATTCCAAAGATTCTCTCCTTTCTCCAAGAAGGTTTGGATAAAGGATTGTCAGCTAGTTCTCTAAAAGGACAGATTTCTGCATTATCCATCTTGTTGCACAAACGACTGGCAGCTTTGCCAGATGTTCAAGCTTTTGTTCAGGCTTTGGTTAGAATCAAGCCTGTTTACAGACCCATGACTCCTCCTTGGAGTCTAAATTTAGTTCTTTCAGTTCTTCAAGGGGTTCCGTTTGAACCTTTACATTCCATAGATATTAAGTTACTATATTGGAAAGTTCTGTTTTTGGTTGCTATTTCTTCTGCTAGAAGAGTTTCTGAATTATCTGCTTTGCAGTGTGATCCACCCTATCTGGTGTTCCATTCAGATAAGGTTGTTTTGCGTACTAAGCCTGGTTTTCTTCCAAAAGTTGTTTCCAACGAGAACATCAACCAGGAAATAGTTGTTCCTTCTTTGTGTCCGAATCCACTTTCAAAGAAGGAACGTTTATTACACAATTTAGATGTTGTTCGTGCTTTAAAGTTCTATTTAGAAGCAACAAAAGATTTTAGACAAACCTCATCCTTGTTTGTCGTTTACTCTGGTAAGAGGAGAGGTCAAAAAGCTACTGCTACCTCTCTCTCTTTCTGGCTGAAAAGCATTATCCGCTTGGCTTATGAGACTGCCGGACGGCAGCCTCCTGACCGTATCACAGCTCACTCTACTAGGGCTGTGGCTTCCACATGGGCCTATAAGAACGAGGCTTCTGTTGACCAGATATGTAAGGCAGCGACTTGGTCTTCTCTGCACACTTTTGCCAAATTCTACAAATTTGATATTTTTGCTTCTTCGGAGGCTGTTTTTGGGAGAAAGGTTTTGCAAGCCGTGGTGCCTTCTGTTTAGGTAACCTGATTTGCTCCCTCCCTTCATCCGTGTCCTAAAGCTTTGGTATTGGTTCTCACAAGTAATGGATGACGCCGTGGACCGGACACACCAATGTTGGAGAAAACAGAATTTATGCTTACCTGATAAATTACTTTCTCCAACGGTGTGTCCAGTCCACGGCCCGCCCTGTTTTTTTTAATCAGGTTGAAATTTTTTTCTTTGTACACTACAGTCACCACGGCACCCTATAGTTTCTCCTTTTTCTCCTAACCGTCGGTCGAATGACTGGGGGGCGGAGCCAGAGGGGGAGCTTTATGGACAGCTCTTGCTGTGTGCTCTCCTTGCCTTTCCCTGTGGGGGAGAACATTTCCCACAAGTAATGGATGACGCCGTGGACCGGACACACCGTTGGAGAAAGTAATTTATCAGGTAAGCATAAATTCTGTTTTTTTAAATAATTTTTATTAGGTAGTGTTAAAGGGACACTGAACCCAATTTTTTTTATTTTGTGATTCAGACAGAGCAGGCAATTTTAAGCAACTTTCTAATTTACTCCTATTATCAATTTTTCTTTGTTCTTTTGTTACCTTTATTTGAAAAAGATGGCATCGAAGCTATTTTTTGGTTCAGAACTCTGGACATCACTTTTTTTATTGGTGGATGAATTTATCCACCAATCAGCAAGGACAACCCAGGTTGTTCACAAAAATGGTCCGGCATCTAAACTTACGTTCTTGCATTTCAAATAAAGATACCAAGAGAATAAAGTAAATTTGATAATAGGAGTATATTAGAAAGTTGCTTAAAATGTCATGCTCTATCTGAATCATGAAAGAAAAAATTTGGGTTCAGTGTCCCTTTAATATGAGTGTAACTGTACTTTTAAATGTATTTTTGATGTTTTTATGTTCAACTTTTTAGTTTTGCATAACAGTAAACCAGAGCTTTGAAGTCACGTTAACCTGACAAGCGTATTTCGTGATTTTCCTCATGCGTTCGTATTTACATTCAACTTGTAAAACGTGAAATCACTCACTGAAATTGCTCAGGAGCAACAGTTAGTGCGCCACTCGTAATCTAGTAATAAATAAGAAAGTCTTCACTTCCAGACAGTCCAGAACTGATAACTAAACAGGAGTACAAACTTATGTGTTTATAGTGACAAGATTCTCATTAATACTCGTACACAAATATAAGGGATATGAAACATGTAAAAATGTTTTATGTCTGACACAGACAATTTAACCAACAATTTGACTCTTACACTGAAAGTTCTATCATAACTAAACATGTATTCAGTACTCAGCAAAGCCCCATACCAAGTTTCCAGTGTAAACAGTGCACAAGAAAACATGTATGAGTTTGCAATGTAAAAATAAAATTCTTCATTAAAAATTACTACAGTCCATAACACTTGACCCTTTTACTGCATTACTGGTTTTGAACATTAGATGTCACTGAAACTTCCACTTTTATCATTACTGTATATGGAACCTGTGAAAAAAGTTCCTTTCTCCAATTATAATTGTTCTAATTTATTGTACATTTAGTCCCATGTTGAGTGAAAAATTAAAAACTCCATTCCTTGTTTACCTGCAATCCCCTTCAGGCAAGTTGGTCAAGGTTATCGAAGAATTGATTTATATATTTTTATTATTTTGCGTCTACTGTTCTTATTTCCTATAAATGTCAACAAACATGTCAACAGTAGTGTAAGACATCAAGCCCCTAGTAGCTAAGAATAGTCCCTTTTTTCAGTAGGACCTTTGCATGTTCATTTCTATGATAAAGGGCTACATTACAAATTGAGCACAAAATATCACTCCCACGTTCACATTGCACCTCACTTGTAATATAAGCGGACATTTGTGTGTGCTTGTATTACAAGTGAGGTGCAATGCGAACACGACCTTGCATTCGCATTGCACGGAAGCTTTGTGCTCATGAGCGTGCTTCCATAGGCTCCAATGGGAGCCTTGTTCTCATGTTGTCAGACCCGGCATGAGAACTTAGTGCAGCGAATGGGGGAAATAGCGCAGCGATGGGCAGCAAATCTAAACATATATGTATAGGAATATATACATATATTTTTATTGAGAACAAACAGTTCCCATAGACCACAGTGTACTTTTCAGTGCATTTTTTTTCCTTAACACCCCACACCCACCATCTTTAGTCCCCAAAAACTGCTTTGTGCAGTGATGTTGGGGAAAAAAGCTAGTTTTTTTTTTATTATTAACTACACTATACTTAAATATGGGAGCAATTGGGGCACATTTAGAAAATTAATCAGAGATCTGATCTCTGGTTAATTTTCTGAGCGCTAATGGCTGGTTATTTATTGCGTGCCCATTTACAGGAGCGCAATTAATTAGCGATTAACTTGTAATCTAGCCCAAAATGCTTATAGTTGCATTATCCTATTCAGAAGATAACTAATAAGAGGCTAAGCAGCACATGACAAACATCTAGCAAGCTCAGTACAGGCAAGCAAGTTGAGAAAGTTATAATTTTCATGGGGCACACTATGCCAATCCAGGATGCATAGGGAACTAAAATTGGTTAAGACATAGGGGCCAATATAACAAGGTCCGAATGACCATGAATGTAACCGTTTCCGCGTGTACCTTTAGGTTCGGAAGAAACAGGAGTTGAGAAGCAGCGGTCTTAAGACCACTGCTCCTTAACACGTACGCCTCCTCTGAGGTGGCGAACAGCAATCCGCCCGATCGCATACGATCGGGTTGATTGACACAGGGGGCGGCATTGCACAAGCAGTTCACCAAAACTGCTTGTTCAATGATAAATGCCGACAGCATGTGCTGTCGGCATTTATCGATGTGCGGCGGACATGATTCGCTACAGCGGACCATGTCCGCTGGAACTTTGTTACATCGGCCCCATAGACTCCTTGGTTCAGTTTGTTCAGAAGAGAAACTCCTACCACACTCAATCTAACATGATTTACTTAGGAAATAAAAGGCAAAAGTTGTGACAATATTAACCTTGTAAAGGAATGTTTTGCAGCCCTTAAAGAGAAACTATCACTAAAAAAATGAAGAATTACGGATATAGCCACCTTTTTCTTCTACATGATCCCTCTGTGGTGCTCATCTACATGCCACCAATTGCCATCCCCAGTCGCCACAGTTCTGCAGTACAATCTGAGCTGCCGGCTCAGTGACGGGCGTTACGGCTCTGATTAAGAAAAAAAAAGCTGTAAAACGTGAGGAGAACGTAAATGGATGTTTAGCAGCACGTAGAAAAGCACCACAAAGGGTGATAAACAATTATTTATCAATCTGGTAAAAGAAAAAGGGGTAAGTGTTGACTCTTACTATAAACATACTTTTAAAAGAATCTTTAAATTGTTTAAAGTTTTGTGTCACTTCCAGTCAGTCAAGTGGTTAACCTTCAACCCTAAGTTAACCTAAAGCAATAGGCAATATTTTGAAATATGTTCTATTTCATTTAAGAATTATGATCTCTGTATTTAAAAGAATACATGTAAGAGTACTAGGAAGGATCATTTGTGTAACATCTACATAGAGGTCATATAGTCTAGGTCTAGAAAATGAGGTCATACTGACAGCCCTCACATGAAGACAAAAAAGCCAAGAGAAAGGCAGCAGTAATTTGAGGTCAGTTGTGCAAACTGGATCAAATGATATAAAGAAAGCTTGTACATTTGTACAAACTTGTACAAACAAACAAAAACAAAGGGTACCACAAAAAGTAGGATCTTCTAAACAGACACAATAATAGTAAAAACAGAATTTATGCTTACCTGATAAATTACTTTCTCTTACAGGTGTATTCAGTCCACGGATTCATCCTTACTTGTGGTATATTCTCAATCCCTACAGGAAGGGGCAAAGAGAGCACACAGCAAAGTTGTCCATATAGCTCCCCTCAGGCTCCGCCTCCCCAGTCATTCGACCGACGGTTAAGAGAAAAAGGAGAACCATAGGGTGCAGTGGTGACTGTAGTTACTGTAAATTAAATTTGAACCTGACTTAAATATCAGGGCGGGCCGTGGACTGAATACACCTGTAAGAGAAAGTAATTTATCAGGTAAGCATAAATTCTGTTTTCTCTTACTTGGTGTATTCAGTCCACGGATTCATCCTTACTTGTGGGATACCAATACCAAAGCAATAGGACACGGATGAAGGGAGGGAACAAGTAAGGTAACCTAAACGGAAGGCACCACTGCTTGCAAAACCTTTCTCCCAAAAATAGCCTCCGCAGAAGCAAAAGTATCGAATTTATAAAATTTGGCGAATGTATGCAGTGAAGACCAAGTCGCTGCCTTACAAATCTGTTCAACAGAAGCCTCATTCTTGAAAGCCCACATGGAAGCCACAGCTCTGGTGGAATGAGCTGTAATTCCTTCAGGAGGCTGCTTACCAGCAGTCTCATAAGCCAATCGGATGATGCATTTCAGCCAAAATGACAGAGAGGTAGCAGTCGCTTTCTGACCTCTCCTCTTACCAGAATACACAACAAACAAGGATAATGTTTGTCTGAAATCTTTGGTTGCTTTTAGATAGAACTTTAAAGCACGAACCACATCGAGATTGTGCAACAGTCGTTCCGTCTTAGAAACTGGATTAGGGCACAGAGAAGGAACAATGATTTCCTGGTTAATATTCCTATTAGAAACCACCTTTGGAAGAAAACCAGGTTTAGTGCGTAAAACAACCTTATCTGCATGGAACACCAGATAGGGTGAATCACACTGCAAAGCAGACAATTCTGAAACTCTTCGAGCAGAATAAATAGCTACTAAAAACAAAACCCCTTGAAGAACTGAAAGAACTAAATTTAGACTCCATGGAGGAGCCACAGGTCTGTAGACAGGCTTGATTCTAACTAGGGCCTGTGCAAACGCCTGAATGTCTGGTACAGCTGCCAGACGCTTGTGTAACAAGAATAGACAGAGCAGATATCTGTCCTTTTAAGGAACTAGCTGACAGACCTTTCTCCAAACCTTCTTGGAGAAAAGATAATATCCTTGGAATCCTAACTTTACTCCACGAGTAACCCTTGGATTCACACCACCAAAGATATTTCTGCCATATCTTATGGTAAATTTTCCTGGTGACAGGCTTTCTGGCCTGTATCAGAGTATCTATAACTGAATCCGAGAAACCCCGCTTAGCTAGGATTAAGCGTTCAATCTCCAAGCAGTCAGTTGCAGAGAAACTAGATTTGGATGCTTGAAAGGACCTTGGATTAGAAGATCCTGCCTCGATGGCAGTTTCCATGGTGGGACCGATGACATGTCCACTAGGTCTGCATACCAAGTCCTGCGTGGCCACGCAGGCGCTATCAGAATTACCGAAGCCTTCTCCTGTTTGATTCTGGCTATTAGCCGAGGGAGAAGAGGAAACGGTGGAAAGACATAAGCTAGACTGAATGACCAAGGCGCTATTAATGCATCTATCAATGCCGCCTTGGGATCCCTGGATCTAGATCCGTAAAGGGGAAGTTTGGTGTTCTGACGGGACGCCATCAGATCCAACTCTGGAATGCCCCATAGCTGGGTCAGCTGAGCAAAAACCTCCGGGTGGAGTTCCCACTCCCCCGGATGGAAAGTCTGACGACTTAGAAAATCCGCCACCCAGTTGTCTACCCCTGGGATGTGAATTGCAGATAGATGGCAGGAGTGATCCTCCGCCCATTTGATGATCTTGGTTACTTCCTTCATCGCTAGGGAACTCTTTGTTCCTCCCTGATGATTGATGTACGCCACAGTCGTGATGTTGTCCGACTGAAACCTGATGAATTTGGCCTCTGCTAGTTGAGGCCACGCCTGGAGCGTATTGAATATCGCTCTCAGCTCCAAAATGTTTATCGGGAGAAGAGATTCTTCCCGAGACCATAGTCCCTGAGCCTTCAGGGAGTTCCAGACCGCACCCCAGCCTACCAGACTGGCAACGGTCATGACAATGATCCACTCCGGTCTGCGGAAACTCATTCCCTGAAACAGGTGAACTTGAGACAACCACCAGAGAAGATTTGGGCGAAAGGGACTACGTCCATTGCCGCAACCATTAAACCAATTACTTCCATGCATTGAGCCACGGAAGGCCGAGGAATGGAATGAAGAATTCGGCAAGTATTCAGCAGTTTTGACTTCCTGACCTCTGTCAGAAAGATTTTCATTTCTACCGAGTCTATTAGTGTTCCCAGAAAGGGAACCCTTGTGAGCGGGGACAGAGAACTCTTTTCTACGTTCACCTTCCACCCATGAGACCTTAGAAAGGCCAGAACGATGTCCATATGAGTCTTTGAAAGGACGACGCCTGTATTAATATTTCGTCTAGGTAAGGCGCTACTGCAATGCCCTGCGGTCTTAGAACCGCTAGAAGGGACCCTAGCACCTTTGTAAAAATTCTGGGAGCGGTGGCCAACCCGAAAGGAAGGGCCACGAACTGGTAATGTTTGTCCAGAAAGGCGAACCTTAGGAACTGATGGTGATCTTTGTGGATAGGAATGTGTAGGTACGCATCCTTTAGATCCACGGTAGTCATATATTGACCTTCCTGGATCATCGGCAAGCTTGTCCGAATTGTTCCATCTTGAAATACGGAACTCTGAGGAATTTGTTTCGAATTTTTAGATCCAGGATTGGCCTGAAAGTTCCTTCCTTTTTGGGAACTACAAACAGGTTTGAGTAAAAGCCCAGTCCTTGTTCTGCAACCGGAACTGGGTGTATCACTCCCATTTTTAGTAGATCTTCTACACAGCGTAAGAACACCTGTTTCTTTGTTTGGTCTGAAGACAAACGAGAAATGTGGAACCTTCCCCTTGGGGGAGAATCCTTGACTTCTAGAAGGTACACCTGAGCAACTATTTCTAATGCCCAGGGATCCGGAACGTCTCTTGCCCAAGCCTGAGCAAAGAGAGAAAGTCTGCCCCCTACCAGATCCGATCCCGGATCGGGATCTACCCCTTCATGCTGTCTTGGTAGCAGGAGCAGGCTTCTTGGCCTGTTTACCCTTATTCCAGCCCTGCAAGGGTTTCCAGGTTGCTTTGGGCTGGGAAGCGTTATCTTGCTTTGCGGCAGCAGAGGTTGCAGCAGGTCCGCTCCTGAAGTTGCGAAAGGAGCGAAAATTAGCCTTATTTTTGGCCTTAAACAGCCTATCTTGTGGAAGGGCATGGCCCTTGCCCCCAGTGATATCTGAAATAATTTCTTTCAGCTCTGGCCCGAATAGGGTTTTCCCCTTGAAGGGAATATTTAACAGTTTTGTTTTGGACGACACATCCACCGACCACGATTTGAGCCAAAGCGCTCTTCGCGCCATAATGGCAAAACCTGAGTTTTTCGCCGCTAGTTTAGCTAATTGGAGAGCGGCATCAGTGATAAAAGAATTAGCCAGCTTCAAAGCGTGAATTCTGTCCATGACCTCATCGTATGAAGTCTCACTCTGGAGCGACTCCTCGAGGGCCTCAAACCAAAAAGCCGCTGCAGTAGTTACTGGAATAATGCAGGCAATTGGTTGAAGCAGAAAACCTTGCTGAACAAAAATTTTCTTCAGCAATCCTTCCAATTTTTTATCTATAGGATCTTTGAAAGCACAACTGTCCTCTATTGGTATAGTTGTACGCTTAGCCAGTGTTGAAACAGCCCCCTCTACCTTAGGGACCGTCTGCCATGCGTCCCGCCTAGAGTCGTTTATGGGGAACATTTTCTTAAAGATAGGTGGGGGAACAAAGGGTACACCTGGTCTCTCCCACTCCTTAGTCACAATATCCGCCACCCTCTTTGGGATCGGAAATGCCTCAGTGTATACAGGGACCTCTAGAAATCTGTCCATCTTACACAATTTTAACCCACTACAGTACGATGCCACAGTCTTTGCTGTGGCTTTACCTTCCTTTAGGGTTAATTGCAGGTGTAAATTAAGCCTCCCTAAAGTCCTATGTACTCTAAAGGCTCTGCACATGAAGCTGCATGGAGCTGTGTTGCAAATTAACTGCGCAATTGAGGCGTGAAAATGAGGCCCCCTCCTTCATCACTCCAGAGTTATGGGGCCTTTCTGAGTCAGATTAGCTGTCTTACAAAATGCCAGGCATAAAAAAGTCCCCAAAAAGTGTTTTCAACATCTGAAACGCTTAATAAACATAAGATTACCCTAATAAAGTAATCGATTTTAGCCCATCAACAGTGTCTGTCAGTATTAAAGCCCTTAACTGAAGCCATCATTCTATACAGTGTCTCAGAAAATGGCTTACCTTCCCTCATGGGATTTCTGTCAGTCTTCTAGCACTACCAGGTCTTGTTAGAAAAAATGACTGAACATACCTTAAGCAGTATAAGCCTGCAAACTGTTCCCCCCAACTGAAGTTATCCTGTACTCAACATTCCTGTGTGGGAACAGCAATGGATTTTAGTTATAACATGCTAAAATCTTTTTCCTCTCAGCAGAAATCTTCATCACTTTCTGCCTCAGAGTAAATAGTACAAACTGGCACTATTTTAAAATAACAAACTCTTGATTGAAGAAATAAAAACTAAAAATCTAACACCACATACTCTTTACCCTCCCATGGAGATGCTACTTGTTAGAGCGGCAAAGAGAATGACTGGGGGGGGGGCGGAGCTTGAGGGGAGCTATATGGACAGCTTTGCTGTGTGCTCTCTTTGCCACTTCCTGTAGGGATTGAGATTATCCCACAAGTAAGGATGAATCCGTGGACTGAATACACCAAGTAAGAGAAAGAAAGAAATTCACAAGTATGGAGCACTATCAGGTGCTGTAAGTGCATGCTGAGGCCTACAGTCTGCAAGCTAGACCGTAACTCTGTTAAAGGGACAGTCTACTCCAAAATTTGCATTTATTACCCAATTGTTACCCATTCCCCAGTTTTGCATAACCAACACAGTTATATAAATACACTTTTTTACCTCTATGATTACCTTGTATCTAAACCTCTGCAGACTGCCCCCTTATCTCAGTGCTATTTACAGACTTGCATTTTAGCTAATTTATGAATAACTCCACAGGATTAAGCACAATCTTATCTATATGGCGCACATGAACGAGCAGTTTCTTGCTTTGAAAAGCTATAAAAATAACCTGAGAAAAAGCCGTCTGGCAGGGGCTTAGAGACAGGCAGTTATTTAGAGGTTAAAGGTTACAAATTATATTAATATAACAATGTTAGTTGTGCAAAGCTGGGGAATGGGTAGTAAAGGCGTTATCTATCTTTTTAAACAATAATTTTGGAGTAGACTGTCCTTTTAAATAAAGCTGTACAAACACACAAAATAGGAGAGAGCTAAAACAAGCGTGGTCACCCTTCAAAGTGAATTATATGTATGAATAATAGACCCTCAAAATATATTATAGTCATTAAAAAATAGTATAACTATCACAGCTGGGAAACTGTTTTTGGCTCTTCCCCCAGCATCAACAGTTTAGCCACAACATTTCCAAGCTGACCTTGGACCTATAAAGTATGGGATAAACATCTCACAAATACACACCATCTCCTTGAACATTTCACCACTGACTCCATTATTCAATAACCCGAGCTGACCAATACCACCCATCTCTATCCTGAACCCCACCAATATCTTATCTAATACAGCCTCCTACAGTCTTGCAAAACAATAAAATAAAACCAAGAACAGATCTTCAAGATTACCATGGGGGGGGGGGGGGTATTTTATCATTGGTTTCGATACCAACAACTCACACATTACATTTGTAGCCACGCAGAGAAGGAAAACATTCTTAGACCCCTTACAGCCTTTGAAATCCTATGTCACATGAATTCCTCTAAAAAAGGCACATTATCCTTAACCTACAAACTACTCTTAGCATACCACTCTAGGAAGTTGCCGACCTACACAAACAAATGGGAATCAGAATTGCAAAACCCACCTACACAAAAGAATTGGTAACTGATATTTCAAAATATGAATAGATACACCTCCTCAGTACAAATACAGGAGATGAATAATAATAAAGGTCACTTCTCTCTGCTTATCCTCCTTGATCTGTCCGCAGCCTTTGACACTGTTGACCACCCTCTTTTGCTCCAAACCCTCCAATCCTTCGGCATCTGTGACACAGCCCTTTCATGGCTCTCTTCCTACCTATCAAACCGTACCTTTAGTGTAGCCTTCTCTGGGGCCTCCTCTGGCTCGTCATTACTTTCTGTCGGAGTACTGCAAGGCTCTGTCCTCGGTCCCCTTCACTTCTCAATCTACACGTCATCACTAGGTTCCCTAATAAAGTTCCACGGTTTCCAATATCATTTGTATGCCGATGACACCCAAATCTACTTCTCTGCACCAGACCTATCTCCTTCCTTGCTAACCCGTGTCACTAACTGTCTTTCTCACATCTCCTCCTGGATGTCCTCTCACTACCTCAAGCTAAATCTCTCCAAAACTGAGCTCCTCATTTTCCCTCTTGTTCAAAAATCTCCACCCCCAATCTCTCTATAACTGTCGACAACTCCATCATTACCATAATCTGCCGTTCCCGATATTGCCGCTACTGTAATAAAGTTATTAACCCCTATTACCCCGCATCCCAACATCGCCCACACTATAATAAAGATATTAACCCCTATTCTGCCACTCCTCAACATCACCGCCACTAAATAAAGTTATTAACCCCTAAACCTCTGGGCCTCTCACATCACTACCACTAAATAAACATATTAACCCCCTAAACCACCAGCCCCCCCACATTGCAAAACACTAAATTAAACTATTAACCCCTAAACCTAACAACCTCCTAACTTTAAATTAAAATTACAAGATCCCTATCCTATATTATAAAAGGCCAAGAGTGTTTGTCTGAAGCTGTCATGCGCAGTACAGACAGCACGAGGACAAACACACCTGGCCTTTGAGTCCCTGCTGGTGATCTGTGCCGCGGCAGAAGTGGGCGTGGCCGGGCGTGAGCGGGGGGGCGTGACCGGACGTGAAGGGGCATGGCCGGGCGTGAATGCCTGTGAAGGGTGCGTGGCCGGATGTGAAGGGGCGTGGCCGGGCGCGGTCGCACGATGGAAGATGGGAGAGAGAGATAGAGAGAGGGGAGAGAGATAGAGAGGGGGGAGAAAGAGAGGGGGAGAGAGACAGCAAAAGACAGGGGGGAGAAAGAGAGGGGGAGAGAGACAGCAAAAGACAGGGGGAGAGAGACAGTAAAAGAGAGGGGGGAGAGACAGCAAAAAAAAAGAAGGGGAAAGAGACAGCAAAAGAGAGAAGGGGAAAGAGACAGCAAAAGAGAGGGGGGAAAGAGACAGCAAAAGAGAGGGGGGAGAGACAGCAAAAGAGAGAAGGGGAGAGAGACAGCAAAAGAGAGATGGGGAGAGAGACAGCAAAAGAGAGGGGGGGATAGAGACAGCAAAAGAGAGAAGGGGAAAGAGACAGCAAAAGAGAGGGGGGAGAGACAGCAAAAGAGAGGGGGGAGAGAGACAGCAAAAGATAGGGGGAGAGAGACAGCAAAAAGAGAGGGGGGGAGAGAGACAACAAAAGAGAGAGGGGGAGAGAGACAGCAAAAGAGAGGGGGAGAGAGCGCAAAAGAGAGGGGGGAGAGAGAGCGCAAAAGAGAGGGGGGAAGAGAGACAGCAAAAGAGAGGGGGAAGAGAGACAGCAAAAGAGAGAGGGGGGAGAGAGACAGCAAAAGAGAGGGGGAGAGAGACAGCAAAAGAGAGAGGGGGGAGAGAGACAGCAAAAGAGAGGGGGGAGAGAGACAGCAAAAGAGAGAGGGGGGAGAGAGACAGCAAAAAAGGGAGGGGAGAGAGACAGCAAAAGAGAGGGGGGAGAGAGACAGCAAAAGAAAAGGGGGAGAGAGGACAGCAAAAGGAGAGAGGGGGAGAGAGACAGCAAAAGAGAGGGGGGGATAGAGACAGCAAAAGACAGAGGGGGGAAAGAGACTGCAAAAGAAAGGGGGAGAGAGCGCCAAAAGAGAGGGGGGGGGGGAAGAGCGCAAAAGAGAGAGGGGGGAGAGAGCACAAAAAGAGAGGGGGGAAGAGAGAGCGCACAACGAGGGAGGGGAGAGAGAGCGCAATAAGAGAGGGGGAAGAGATGCAAAAGAGAGGGGGGAGAGAGAGCACAAAAGAGAGGGGGGGAGAGAGTGCAAAAGAGAGGGGTGGAGAGAGAGCGCAAAAGAGAGAGGTGGAGGAGAGAGCGCAAAAGAGAGGGGGGGTGAGAGAGCGCAAAAGAGAGGGGGGTGAGAGAGCGCAAAAGAGAGGGGGAGAGAGACAGCAAAAAGAGAGAGGGGGAGAGAGACAGCAAAAGAGAGAGGGAGGAGAGAGACAGCAAAGATGAGCAGAGTGGGAGAGTGACCAGCAAAAGAGAGGGGGAGAGACAGCAAAAGAGAGAAGGGGAAAGAGACAGCAAAAGAGAGACGGGGAAAGAAAACAGCAAAAGCAGAGGGGGGAAAGAGACAGCAAAAGAGAGGGGGGAGAGAGACAGCAAAAAGAGAGAAGGGGAGGAGTGACAGCAAAAGAGAGAGGGGGAGGAGAGAGACAGCAAAAGAGAGGGGGGAGAGAGACAGCAAAAGAGAGAAGGGGAAAAGAGACAGCAAAAGAGAGGGGGGAGAGACAGCAAAAGAGAGGGGGAGAGAGACAGCAAAAGAGAGGAGGGAGAGAGACAGCAAAAGAGAGGGGGGAGAGACGACAGCAAAAGAGAGAGGGGGAGAGAGAGACAGCAAAAGAGAGGGGAGAGAGAGCGCCAAAAGAGAGTGGGGAGAGAGAGCGCAAAAGACTAGGGGGAAGAGAGACAGCAAAGCGAGGGGGAAGAGAGACAGCAAAAGAGAGAGGGGGAGAGAGACAGCAAAAGACGAGGGGGAGAGAGACAGCAAAAGAGAGAGTGGGAGAGAGACAGCAAAAGAGAGGGGGAGAGAGACAGCAAAAGAGAGGGGGGAGAGAGACAGCAAAAGAGAGAGGGGGAGAGAGACAGCAAAGAGAGGGGGAGCGAGGAAAGCAAAGAGAGAGGGGGAGAGATACAGCAAAAGAGAGGGGGGATAGAGACAGCAAAAAGGGAGGGGGGAGAGAGACAGCAAAAGAGAGGGGGAGAGAGACAGCAAAAGAAAGGGGGAGAGGAGACAGCAAAAGAGAGAGGGGGAGAGAGGACAGCAAAAGAGAGGGGGGATAGAGACAGCAAAAGAGAGAGGGGGAAAGAGACTGCAAAGAAAGGGGGAGAGAGCCGCAAAAAGAGAGGGGGGGAAGAGCGCAAAAGAGAGGGGGGAAGAGAGAGCGCAAAAGAGGGGGGAGGAGAGACAGCAAAAAGGGAGGGTGAGAGAGACAGCAAAAGAGAGGGGGAGAGGAGACAGCAAAAGAAAGGGGGAGAGAGACAGCAAAAGAGAGAGGGGGAGAGAGACAGCAAAAGAGAGGGGGGATAGAGACAGCAAAAGACAGAGGAGGAAAGAGACTGCAAAAGAAAGGGGGAGAGAGCGCAAAAGAGAGGGGGGGGGAATAGCGCAAAATAGAGGGGGGAGAGAGCGCAAAAGAGAGGGGGAAGAGAGAGCGCAAAAGAGGGGGGAGAGAGAGCGCAAAAGAGAGGGGAAGAGTGCAAAAGAGAGGGGGGAGAGAGAGCACAAAAGAGAGGGGGGAGAGAGTGCAAAGAGAGGGGTGGAGAGAGAGCGCAAAAGAGAGAGGTGGAGAGAGAGCGCAAAAGAGAGGGGGGTGAGAGAGCGCAAAAGAGAGGGGGTGAGAGAGTGCAAAAAGAGAGGGGGAGAGAGACAGCAACAAGAGAGAGAGGGAGAGAGAGAGACAGCAAAAGAGAGAGGGGGAGAGAGAGACAGCAAAAGAGAGGGGGGGGAGAGAGGACAGCAAAAGAGAGGGGGGAGAGACAGCAAAAGAGAGAAGGGGAAAGAGACAGCAAAAGAGAGACGGGAAGGAAACAGCAAAAGAGAGGGGGGGAAAGAGACAGCAAAAGAGAGAGGGGGGAGAGACAGCAAAAGAGAGAAGGGGAGAGAGACAGCAAAAGAGAGAGGGGGAGAGAGACAGCAAAAGAGAGGGGGGATAGAGACAGCAAAAGAGAGAAGGGGAAAGAGACAGCAAAAAGAGAGGGGGGAGAGACAGCAAAAGAGAGGGGGAGAGAGACAGCAAAAGATAGGGGGGAGAGAGACAGCAAAAGAGAGGGGGGAGAGAGACAGCAAAAGAGAGAGGGGGAGAGAGACAGCAAAAAGAGAGGGGGAGAGAGCGCAAAAGAGAGTGGGGAGAGAGAGCGCAAAAGAGAGGGGGAAGAGAGACAGCAAAAGAGAGGGGGAAGAGAGACAGCAAAAGAGAGAGGGGGAGAGAGACAGCAAAAGAGAGGGGGAGAGAGACAGCAAAAGAGAGAGGGGGGAGAGAGACAGCAAAAGAGAGGGGGAGAGAGACAGCAAAAGAGAGAGGGGGAGAGAGACAGCAAAAGAGAGGGGGAGAGAGACAGCAAAAGAGAGGGGGAGAGAGAAAGCAAAAGAGAGAGGGGGAGAGATACAGCAAAAGAGAGGGGGGATAGAGACAGCAAAAAGGGAGGGGGGAGAGAGACAGCAAAAGAGAGGGGGAGAGAGACAGCAAAAGAAAGGGGGAGAGAGACAGCAAAAGAGAGAGGGGGAGAGAGAGACAGCAAAAGAGAGGGGGGGATAGAGACAGCAAAAGAGAGAGGGGGAAAGAGACTGCAAAAGAAAGGGGGAGAGAGCGCAAAAGAGAGGGGGGGAAGAGCGCAAAAGAGAGGGGGGGAGAGAGCGCAAAAGAGAGGGGGGAAGAGAGAGCGCAAAAGAGGGGGGGAGAGAGAGCGCAAAAGAGAGGGGGAAGAGTGCAAAAGAGAGGGGGGAGAGAGAGCACAAAAGAGAGGGGGAGAGAGTGCAAAAGAGAGGGGTGGAGAGAGAGTGTAAAAGAGAGAGGTGGTAAGAGAGAGCGCAAAAGAGAGGGGGTGAGAGAGCGCAAAAGAGAGGGGGGTGAGAGAGCGCAAAAGAGAGGGGGAGAGAGACAGCAAAGAGAGAGGGGGACGAGAGACAGCAAAAGAGAGGGGGGAGAGAGACAGCAAAAGAGAGAGGGGGAGAGAGACAGCAAAAGAGAGGGGAGAGAGTCAACAAAAGAGAGGGGGAGAGAGACAGCAAAAGAGAGAGGGGGAGAGAGACAGCAAAAGAGAGAGGGGGAGAGAGACAGCAAACAGAGAGGGGGAGAGTGCAAAAGAGAGGGGGGAGAGAGAGCGCAAAAGAGAGGGGGGAAGAGAGAGCGCAAAAGAGGGGGGAGAGAGCGCAAAAGAGAGGGGGGAGAGAGAGCACAAAAGAGAGAGGGGAGAGAGTGCAAAAGAGAGGGGTGGAGAGAGAGCGCAAAAGAGAGGGGTGGAGAGAGAGCGCAAAAGAGAGAGGGGGAGAGAGAGCGCAAAAGAGAGGGGGAGAGAGAGCGCAAAAGAGAGGGGGGAGAGAGAGCACAAAAGAGAGGGGGTGAGAGAGCGCAAAAGAGAGGGGGAGAGAGAGCGCAAAAAGAGAGGGGGAGAGAGAGCGCAAAAGACAGGGGGAGAGAGAGGGCAAAAGAAAGGGTGGGAGAGAGAGCGCAAAAGAGAGGGAGAGAGAGCACAAAAGAGAGGAGGAGAGAGAGCGCAAAAGAGAGGGGAGAGAGAGGGGGGGAGAGAGTGGCAAAAGAGATGGGGGAGAGAGAGAGCGCAAAAGAGAGGGGGAGAGAAAGCGCAAAAGAGAGGGGGAGAGAAAGCGCAAAAGAGAGGGGGAGAGAGAGAGCGCAAAAGAGTGGGGGAGAGAGCGCAAAAGAGTGGGGGGGGGAGAGCGCAAAAGAGTAGGGGAGAGAGAGCAAAAGAGGGGGGAGAGAAAGAGCTCAAAAGAGATGGGGAGAGAGCTCAAAAGAAAGGGGGGGAGATGAGAGGCAAAAGAGAGGGGCGAGAGAGCGCAAAAGAGAGAGGGGAGAGAGAGAGAGCACAAAAGAGAGGGGGGAGAGAGAGAACTCAAAAGAGAGGGGGGACAGAGAAAGCTCAAAAGAAAGGGGGAGAGAGAGAGCAAAAGAGAGGGGGAGGGAGAGAGCGCAAGAGGTGGGACCGCTGTACTGCAAAAAAATGGCCCGTGTGAACGGGCTTTAGGACTAGTCTTATAATAAATAATAACTTACCTGTGAAATTAAAAAAACTAAGTTTAAACGATATATTGAACTAACATTACTATTATACTAAAATTAAAATATCTATCAATTAAATAAATTAAATTACAAATTAAAAAAACCTAACCCTACTAAAAATCGTCGGGTTTAGTGTTAGGTTTTTTAAACTTTTTTGGGGTGTTTTTTTTTTTAGATTAGGGTTTTGGGCTTTCTTAAAAGAGCTAAATTCCCTTTTAAGGGCAATGAAAAATAGCTGAATGCCCTTTTAAGGGCAATGCCCATACAAATGCCCTTTTCAGGGCAATGGGTAGCTTAGGTTTTTTTATAGTTAGGTTTTTTTATTTTGGGGGTTGGTGGGGTTGTGGGTTTTACTGTTGAGGGGGTCTTTGTATTTTTTTTGCCGATTTCTTAGGGTAATGCCATACAAAAGGCCCTTTTAAGGGCTATTGGTAGTTTATTGTAGGCTAGGTTTTTTTTTTTTATTTTGGGCTGCTTTATTATTTTTATAGGGCTATTAGATTAGGTGTAATTGTTTTTATTTTGGATAATTTTGTTTGTTATTTTTCATAATTTAGTGTTTGTTATTTTTTGTACTTTAGTATTTTTTTATTTTTTGTAAATGTAGATTTAATTTTATTTAGTAGGGTTAGGTTTTTTAATGTGTAATTTCTTTCATGTAATTAGCAAGAGTCCATGAGCTAGTGACGTATGGGATATACATTCCTACCAGGAGGGGCAAAGTTTCCCAAACCTCAGAATGCCTATAAATACACCCCTCACCACACCCACAAATCAGTTTTTACAAACTTTGCCTCCTATGGAGGTGGTGAAGTAAGTTTGTGCTAGATTCTACATTGATATGCGCTCCGCAGCAGGTTGGAGCCCGGTTTTCCTCTCAGCGTGCAGTGAATGTCAGAGGGATGTGAGGAGAGTATTGCCTGTTTGAATTCAATGATCTCCTTCTACGGGGTCTATTTCATAGGTTCTCTGTTATCGGTCGTAGAGATTCATCTCTTACCTCCCTTTTCAGATCGACGATTTACTCTTATTTATATACCATTACCTCTGCTGATTCTCGTTTCAGTACTGGTTTGGCTTTCTACTACTTGTAGATGAGTGCCCTGGGGTAAGTAAGTCTTATTTTCTGTGACACTCTAAGCTATGGTTGGGCACTTTTATATAAAGTTCTAAATATATGTGTTCAAACATTTATTTGCCTTGACTCAGGATGTTCAACGTTCCTTATTTCAGACAGTCAGTTTCATATTTGGGATAATGCATATGAATCAATCAATTTTTTTCTTACCTTAAAATTTGACTTTTTCCCTGTGGGCTATTAGGCTCGCGGGGGCTGAAAATGCTTCATTTTATTGCGTCATTCTTGGAGCAGACTTTTTTGGCGCAAATTTTTTTTTCTGTTTCCGGTGTCATACGTGTCGCCGGAAGTTGCGTCATTTTGTTGACGTTTTTTTGCGCCAAAAGTGTCAGCGTTCCGTATGTGGCGTCATTTTTGGCGCCAAAAGCATTTAGGTGCCAAATAATGTGGGTGTCTTTTTTGGCGCTAAAAAATATGGGCGTCACTATTGTCTCCACATTATTTAAGTCTCATTATTTATTGCTTCTGGTTGCTAGAAGCTTGTTCACTGGCATTTTTTACCATTCCTGAAACTGTCATTTAAGGAATTTGATCGATTTTGCTTTATATGTTGTTTTTTTCTATTACATATTGCAAGATGTCTACGAGTGACCCTGAGTCAGAAGCCACTTCTGGAAAAATGCTTAACTGAGTTTCAGTTCTACCAAAGCTAAGTTCATTTATTTTAAATGTTATAAATGTTTATCTTTAGCTATGGTTTGTATTAAGTTATTATGATTTACTTTTACATGCAGATTCCATTAGTATTTATGCTTTATACATTTCCATTCTTAAGTATAAGAAATGTTTAGAAGATTTATAAGAAATATTTTTTCTGATTAAGGCTTTGTCTGACTTCGTGCCTTCTAATACAATTTTTAGGTCTTTTTCACTTCTTTTTTAATTATTGAAGTTTCAAATGACCAACAACATACTGATTTATCCTTCTCTGATGATGTTTTTTTCTCTTTCAGAAATTCTCTTCATCAGATATTGACACTAACAAATCTACTTTTTTATAAAATTTTTTATTAAAGTACATTTGTTCTTTGTTGAAGAGGTGTTGATTATTTTGGATATTAAGGTAACTAGTTCTTTAAGACTAGCTGACACTATTTCTGCCTTTTTTCTTCTGTGATTTCAGAGGTTTTCTTTCCAATTCCCCATACTAGGGAATGGAATAGGCTGAGAATTCTCTTTTATTCCTTCTTCAAGGTTTTAAACTATATTCTTTGCCAGCAGTTAAATTCAATTTGGAGGGTTCTCCAATTTATTGGGGCTATCTCTACTCCTACTAATTATGCTATTGTTTCTATAGCAAAATAATATTTATTTTCCTTTATATAGTTGTATCTTATTTATGGAAAATTATTTAGTTTCAGGTACTTTTCTTGGTCCTGTGATATTGCAATTGCTTCATTTTTTCTGTTTACTTTAAGATCAAGTATCAGATTATGATTTATTTTAGCATTGTTAAAGGGACAACATTTACTAGACTAGGTGCTGTTGCATTTGTCTTGTTGTTTTGCATTTTGCAAGTCCTCTGTTTTGACTGGTCCTTTAAACTGGACTATCATGCTAATGATTTCATTTGTGTCTTCATTTTATTGAATATATTCGCAAATGAGGGTTAATCTATGTCTTTAGCTATTTTAGCTAGAAGAATTTTGTGAAAAAAAAAAAAGAAAATCCATATTTCTTTTGTTCTAAGATAATAAATTATTTGTTTTATAATTGGATTCAATTCTTAACTGTTACTATGGGCTTCAAGATTGAGTTCTAAGACTAAAACTTTAAGCTTATACTAGTTTGGTTGTTCTTATTAAGGAACGAATTCCTGAGTTCTTTCCCAAGTAACATGTTTATAATTGGGGTTCGAAATCAGCTCCCTAATATTGCGATGTACGTGCCGTATTCCAGCTTGGCTGGTAAGGGGCAGGTTAAGACTTCTTTGAAATTTATTTGGTTCTATTTTGTCCAAATTTCTTTGATTTTATTCCAGTAAGGCTAACACTTTCTTTAAGTGTGTTTCTGTCCTATATATTTTGGATACTGTTGTAGCATGGCTGGGCACCCATGGGGTTCAAGCGCTGCTCAGACCTGGAATCTTCTGGGGTTTTTCTTCCAGTTCCTTTTTTAGGAACTGGGTTTTGGAGTTTTATTCAAACTATTCTGCCTTTTTATGGTCACTGATAGCATTATTTGTTTTCATTAGATACAATAAATGCATATTTTTCATTTTTCTGTTTTCATTCAGATTATTTCCTGAGGATGCGGACTCTCATATGATTCACTTTCTCTTCAGGACATAGTTAGAGGATCTTTTTTTCAAAAGTTCTTGATTCCTCACGTAAGGGTCACCTTTTTTAGGTTTCCAGATGGTTTATGTCACTGTCTTTGTCTCTATCGGACAAGGGACAATTTGTATTGGGTTCCGTCTGTCGGTACCTTTAGTCTCTATTTTTTTCCTTCAGTTGCTATATATGCATAGAAGTTTTAACAGCATTGGATTCAATTCCCTTTGCTCATTTTTCAATGGAAAGATCCTTTCCAGCTTTTTATGAGTGTTGTTTCTTCAAGAACATGGTTGGAGGATCAATTAACCAATCAGTTTGTTGATTCCTCAGACAAGAGTAACCTTTTTTTTAGGTTTCCAGATAGATTCAGTGTCCATGACTCTGTCTCTGTCGGACAAGAGACGTCTGAATTTGGTTTCAGTTTATCGAAACCTTCAGTCTCAATCATTCCCTTCGGTAGCCTTATGCATGGAAATTCTAGGTTCTTATGACTGCTGCATTGGACGTGTTCCCCTTTGCTCATTTTCACATGCGACCTCTTCAGCTCTGTATGCTGAACCAGTGGTGCAAGGATTATTCAAAGATATCTCATTTAATATCTTTAAAACCGATTGTTCGACACCCTCTGACGTGGTACAGAGCACCATCGTTTAGTTCAGGGGGCTTCTTTTGTTCTTCCAACCTGGACTGTGATCTCAACAGATGCAAGTCTGACAGGTTGGGGAGCTGTATGGGGGTTTCTGACAGCACAAGGGGTTTGGGAATCTCAGGAGGTGAGATTTCCAATCAACATTTTGGAACTCCGTGCAATTTTCAGAGCTCTTCAATCGTGGCCTCTTCTAAAGAGAGAGTCGTTCATTTGTTTACAGACGGACAATGTCACAAATGTGGCATATGTCAATCATCAAGAGGGACTCACAGTCCTCTGGCTATAAAGGAAGTATCTCGAATACTTGTATGGGCGAAATCCAGCCCCTGTCTAATTTCTGCGGTTCATATCCCAGGTATAGACAATTGGGAAGCAGATTATCTCAGTCGCCAAATGCTACATCCGGGCGAATGGTCTCTTCACCCAGAGGTATTTCTTCAGATTGTTCAAATATGGGGACTTCCAGAAATAGATCTGATGGCTTCTCATCTAAACAAGAAGTTTCCCAGGTATCTGTCCAGATCCAGGGATCCTCAGGCGGAAGCAGTGGATGCATTGTCACTTCCTTGGAAATATCATCCTGCTATATCTTTCCGCCTCTAGTTCTTCTTTCAAGAGTTATTTCCAAAATTCTAAAGGAGAGTTTGTTTATTCTGCTGGTGGCTCCAGCATGGCCTCACAGGTTTTGGTATGCGGATCTTGCTGGATGGCTCCTTGCCATCCATGGACTCTTCCGTTAAGACCAGACCTTCTATCACAAGGTCCTTTTTTTCCATCAGGATCTCAAATCCTTAAATTGAAAGTATGGAGATTGAACGCTTGATTCTCAGTCATAGAGGTTTTCTCTGACTCCGTAATTAATACTATGTTGCAGGCTCGTAAATCTGTATCTAGGATGATATATTATCGAGTCTGGAAGACTTGCATTTTTTGGTGTTTTCCTCATCATTTTTCTTGGCATTCTTTTAGAATTCCTAGAATTTTACAGTTTCTTCAGGATGGTTTGGATAAGTTTTGTCTGCAAGTTCCTTAAAAGGACAAATCTTTGCTCTTTCTGTTCTTTTTCACAGAAAGATTGCTAGTTTTCCTGATTTTTATTGTTTTGTACAAGCTTTGGTTTGTATAAAACTTGTTATTTCTACTCCTTGGAGTTTGAATTTGGTTCTGGGGGCTCTTCAAGCTCCTCTGTTTGAACCTATGCATTCTCTGGACATTAAATTACTTTCTTGGAAAGTTTTGTTTCTTTTGGCCATCTCTTCTGCTAAAAGAGTTTCTGAATTATCTGCTCTTTCTTGTGAGTCTCCTTTTCTGATTTTTCATCAGGATGAGGCGGTGTTGCAAACTTCTTTTAAATTTTTACCTAAGGTTGTGAATTCTAACAACATTAGTAGAGAAATTGTAGTTCCTTCATTTTGTCCTAATCCTAAGAATTCTAAGGAGAGTTCACTGCATTCTTTGGATGTAGTTAGAGCTTTGAAATGTTATGTTGAAGCTACTAAGATTTTCCGAAAGACTTCTAGTCTTTTTGTTATCTTTTCCAGTTCTAGGAAAGGTCAGAAGGTCTCTGCCATTTCTTTGGCATCTTGGTTGAAATCTTTAATTCATCATGCTTATGTTGAGTCGGGTAAACTCTGCCTCAAAGGATTACAGCTCATTCTACTAGGTCAGTTTCTACTTCCTGGGCGTTTAGGAATGAAGCTTCGGTTGATCAGATTTGCAAAGCAGCAACTTGATCTTCTTTGCATATTTTTACTAAATTCTACCATTTTGATGTGTTTTCTTCTTCTGAAGCAGTTTTTTGGTAGAAAAATACTTCAGGCAGCTGTTTCAGTTTGATTCTTCTGCTTATAATTTCAGTTTTTTTCATTATAAGATTTAAACTTTGTTTTGGGTGTGGAATATTTTCAGCGGAATTGGCTGTCTTTATTTTATCCCTCCCTCTCTAGTGACTCTTGCGTGGAAGATCCACATCTTGGGTAGTCATTATCCCATACGTCACTAGCTCATGGACTCTTGCTAATTACATGAAAGAAAACATAATTTATGTAAGAACTTACCTGATAAATTCATTTCTTTCATATTAGCAAGAGTCCATGAGGCCCACCCTTTTTATGGTGGTTATGATTTTTTTGTATAAAGCACAATTATTCCAATTCCTTATTTTTTATGCTTTCGCACTTTTTTCTTATCACCCCACTTCTTGGCTATTCGTTAAACTGATTTAGTGGGTGTGGTGAGGGTGTGTATTTATAGGCATTTGAGGTTTGGGAAACTTTGCCCCTCCTGGTAGGAATGTATATCCCATACGTCACTAGCTCATGGACTCTTGCTAATATGAAAGAAATGAATTTATCAGGTAAGTTCTTACATAGATTATGAGTTTTGCGGTAAGAGCTGTGTGGTACTAACTTGCACGTTATTGTCACCGCTCACTTCCCTACAGCGCTGGTATTACAGGTTTTTCTGGACCCAGCGTTATTATGCAAGAAGTGCTCCATACCGCACTCCAATACCAGAGCTGCTTAAGTCAGCGGTGAGCTGGTTGTACGTGCTCGTGCACAATTTCCCCATAGACATCAATGGGGAGAGCCGGCTGAAAAAAAGCCTAACACCTGCAAAAAAGCAGTGTAAAGCTCAGTAACGCAGCCCCATTGATTCCTATGGGGAAACAAAATTTATGTTTACACCTAACTCCCTAACATGAACCCCGATTCTAAACACCACTAATCTTACACTTATTAACCCCTAATCTGCCCCCCCCAACATCTCCAACACCTACATTATACTTATTAACCCCTAATCTGCCGCTCCGGACATCGCCGTCACTTACATTATACTTATTAACCCCTAATCTGCTGCCCCCAACATCGCCGACACCTACATTATATTTATTAACCCCTAATCTCCCTCCCCCAATGTCGCTGCAACCTACCTACATTTATTAACCCCTAATCTGCCGCCCCCAATGTCGCCACCACTATAATAAACATATTAACCCCTAAACTGCTGCACTCCTGTGGGTGGTGGGTTTTACTGTTGGGGGGGGTTGTTTGTATTTTTTTTCAGGTAAAAGAGCTGATTTCCTTGGGGCAATGCCCCGCAAAAGGCCCTTTTAAGGGCTATTGGTAGTTTAGTTTAGGCTAGGTTTTTTTTTTATTTTGGTGGGGCTTTTTTAATTTGATAGGGCCTATTAGATTAGGTGTAATTAGTTTAAATATCTTGGAATTTGTTTTTTATTTTGTGTAATTTTGTGTTTTGTTTTTTGTAATTTAGGTAATTGTATTTAATTTATTTAATTGTATTTAATTTAGGTAATTTATTTAATTGTAGTGTAGTGTTAGGTGCTAGTGTAACTTAGGTTAGGTTTTATTTTACTGGTAAATTTGTATTTATTTTAGCTAGGTAGTTAGTAAATAGTTAATAACTATTTAGTAACTATTCTACATAGTTAAAATAAATACAAACTTGCCTGTAAAATAAAAATAAACCCTAAGCTAGCTACAATGTAACTATTAGTTATATTGTAGCTAGCTTAGGGTTTATTTTACAGGTAAGTATTTAGTTTTCAATAGAAATTATTTAGTTATTAATTGTAGGTTTTATTTAGATTTATTTAAATTATATTTAAGTTAGGGGGTGTTAGGGTTAGGGTTAGACTTAGGTTTAGGGGTTAATAAATATAATATAGTGGCGGCGACGTTTTGGGCTGCAGATTAGGGGTTAATAAATGTAGGTAGGTGGCGGCAATGTTAGGGACAGCAGATTAGGGGTTAATAATATTTAACTAGTGTTTGCCAGGTGGGAATGCGGCGGTTTAGGGGTTAATATGTTTATTCTAGTGGTGGCGATGTCCGGAGCGGCAGTTTAGGGGTTAATAATTTTATTTTAGTGTTTGCAATGCGGGAGGGCCTTGATTTAGGGGTTAATAGGTAGTTTATGGGTATTAGTGTACTTTTTAGCACTTTAGTTATGAGTTTTATACTACGACTTTTTAGTGTAAAACTCATAACTACTGACATTAGAATGCTTTACGAATCTTGCGGGATAGGCTGTACCGTTCACTTTTTGGCCTAACAAAAAAAAGCTTGTAATACCAGCGCAATGGAAGTCCCATTGAAAAAAGCCTATACGCAAATTGCGGTAAGGCAAAACAAGTGTGCGGGACAGCTGTACCTACAAGACTCGAAATAGCAGCGGTAGTAAAAAAGCAGCGTTATGAGCCTTAATGCTGCTTTTTTACTCATAACGCAAGACTCGTAATCTAGCCATTAATTTCTATTTATTTTAATTTTTGTATAATAGTAATGCTAGTTTAATTTCCCAGGTAAGTTTTTATTTATTTAAAGATAGGGATATTGTAATTTTAATTTAAAGTTAAGGGGTTGTTAGGTTTAGGGGTTAATAGTTTAATTTAGTTTTAGGCGATGTGAGGGCTGGCGGTTTAGGGGTTAATAGGTTTATGTAGTGGTAGTGATGTGGAAGGCCAGAGGTTTAGGGGTTAATAACTTTATTTAGTGGCGGCGATGTAGGGGAGTGGCAGAATAGGGGTTAATATCTTTATTATAGTATAGTGGCGACGTTGTCGGGGAGTGGCGGAATAGGGGTTAATAAAGTTTATTAGAGGCGGCGATGTCGGGAGCGGCAGATAGGGATTAATAGGTTTAATATAGTGTTTGCGATGCAGAAGGGCCTCGGTTTAGGGCTTAATAGGCAGTTTATGGGTGTTTAGTGCACTTTGTAACAGTTTAGTTATGAGTTTTGTGTAACAGTTTTGTTCCGTAAAACTCATAACTACTGCTCTCAGATTGGATCGTGCCGGTATAGGCTGTAACGCAAGCTTTTTTAGCCTCCACCGCAAAATTTGAAATGACAGCGCTATGGAAATCCCATGCAAAAATGTCATTTTTTGAGTGCGGGACTGACGTTGCATTACAGGCTAAAAGGCTTGCGGTACAGCTATACCGACAAGACTCGTAATGGCTGCAATGCTGTTTTAATGCTAAAATGGCCATTTTTTCAGCATTAAAACACAAAACTCGTAATCTAGGTAAAAGTTAGTAGGCTATAAGAAACGCACAAATTCTCATTAAAGACTATTAAAAGATTAAGCTCTGAGGAGTTGAACATGTTTTATACTAACTGCTTCTAAAGATCACACATGAATGTACATTTATTTCCCAGTTTCCCCCTCCCTCTTTTCTGTACAATGAATGTGTAAAATTTACAATGCAAATGTCAAGAAATCTGTAATATATACCTTGTTGTAAGGATTATCACTCAATAAAAAAATAAAAATAGTATAACATACAAACTCTTTCAAACCATTTCATTATGTCTACTTGGTATTCTAAAAATAACTTGACTAACAATCACATTTTAAAATTCCATAAAATGGCTATGAAAAGGCACATTTTCAAAACAAAACAAAAAACAACAAAATATTTGATACCACCAATAGTTATTCAAAAATTATTCAAAAATAGCGAAAGCAAAGAAAAACTTGTATTTCATTACATACAGCTGCCAGTCTTCGCAAGTGGACCTTTTCTATCTCCAGAAAACAAATATTGGCCGAATGATCAAGCTCTGAATGGAGCTTGATGCCTCTGTTTCCGCGCGAGCCTTCAGGCTCGCCGTAAACAGCAGTTATGAAGCAGCGGTCTTAAGACCGCTGCTCCATAACTGGTCCGCCTGCTCTGAGGCTGCGGACATTAATCCGCTCAATCCTATACGATCGGGCTGATTGTCACCCCCTACTAGCGGTCGATTGGCTGCAAATCTGCAGGGGGCAGAATTGCACAAGCAGTTCACAAGAACCAATTGTGAACAATAATATCTTATGTAATTTAGGCAATATTTACATGTCATAATTAGGAATGGGCGAATGTGTTTATATTCGAATTTGAATGTTAGAACAAATGTTATTGTAGAAATTCGATTTACATAATCGAATGTTGATAGGAACGAATATTCATAAAAATTCTATTATCGAATGTTATTTACAGTTTTCAAATGTGACATTCGAATTCAAATATTACATTTATACAACACAGTTGTAGACTAGAAATACTATTTTGAATTTGAATGCTACATTCAAATTCGATGTGACATTGGAATTCTAATATTACATTTATACAACACAGTTGTAGACTAGAAATACTATTTCGAATTCGAATGTGACATTCGAATTCGAATGTATCATTCAAATTTGAATATTAGATTTATAAAACACAGTTGTAGACTAGAAATACTAATTCAAATGTAACATTTGAAATAGTATTTCTAGTCTACAACTGTGTTTTATAGATGTAATATTCAAATTTGAATGCTACATTCGAATTCGACTGTCACATTCTAATTCAAAATAGTATTTCTAGTCTAATACTGTGAATTTGAATATTACATTTCGAAATTGAATGCGATATAAAATACATAGCTAAACATTCTTTTATTTGAACAAATATTTTTGAATGTTATTGAAAAATTAGAAAACGAAAATTCAAAAATAGAATGTTAGAATGTTATAAAAACATTCTAAATTCGATTTGAACGAACAAATGTATCAAAATTCGTTTTAAATTTAGAATTTTTAGTAATATTTGCCCATCCCTAGTCATAAGACAGCTTACACGTCTAACCTAAAGGTAGTTTTATATCATTTGTAATACTTTTGTATACATAATAGCAGCAGAAAGAAAGTACAGTACTGTAATCAGAAATGTAATGTGTTGTTTTAAATAAATATAGACTATTATTTGCATAAAACACAAAAACAAACCAAAGACACAAGCAGAGAAGATTGTGACTCACAGGTGGTGAAAAATAGTAATATATATATATATCCTCCAAAAAGAGATAAGCACAGTCTTACATTACCACAACTGCCAGGGTGCACTTCACAAAAAATGTGTATGTTCCTTGTTTGCAAGAAGGCACTCACTGGTCTTTAGTGAAAAACAACTTTTAATTCATGTTAAAAAGCAAGCACATCCATAATGTTTCGATGTCGTTATGACATCTTTGTCAAATGTTCTGCCAGTATCAACAATATAGAACAATCATGTTCCCAAAGTAGAGAAAATCGCGATTTTCTCTACTTTGGGAACATGATTGTTCTATATTGTTGATACTGGCAGAACATTTGACAAAGATGTCATAACGACATCGAAACATTATGGATGTGCTTGCTTTTTAACATGAATTAAAAGTTGTTTTTCACTAAAGACCAGTGAGTGCCTTCTTGCAAACAAGGAACATATATATATATTTGGGGATTTGCACTTGTATTCACTTAATACTAAACAATCTCATGTTACTTTAGACGCTTTATTACATCAAGCTATAAATACCTTCCTGCAGAGGCCCCAGCCTCCTTGTAGGGCTGTGACAGGAAGTAACTGTCACTTTAGAAATGAAGTTTAAAAATGATGTAAAATCCATTTAAAATGATGAATACTAGAAATTGCAATGATGTCTATTAAGTATAACCCACTGCTTAGTGTTTTTTTATTACAACAGTGAAACATTAATATCCCTTTAATGATAATAGCATTTCATAATCAAAAATTGCATAATAAAAAAGACAATACAATAGCAGAATGTACTGGGTGATGGTTATATAGTAAACTGGTGTTACATCATCCCAGACAGACAGGAGGTTGCCAGTAGCTGCAGAGTGAGTTTGCCCATAAGAGGGCGTGTGAGAGGAACGCACAGTGTCAGAATCACTGCAAGAGAAGCCGGAAACAGGCCTGCACTCCAAGAAACACAAAGGAGGGTAAGTAACCCTGATACCCCTTGTATCATGTGACAGCCATAAACCAATCACAGACAGGGGTCAAGTCCTACAAAAAAAGTGTGGGAACTTACCAAGACTTCCATCCTTCCTCACAATTAATATTGTTTTATTTATATATATATATATATATATATATATATACACACACACACTTAAACACACACTGTATTTATATGTATATAATCTATAGACTTTGGTTAATGAAAGCAAATGAAATCCATTGAAGTGTTGAATGGTAGCCTTTGGGCCTGAGATGACTCCTCTGTCACAGAAGAAACAAAGAGCAAAGGCTAGAGCGGCTAAAATGAAAAATCCTTTATTTGCAGACATGTTAAAAGTTTAAACCAACGAGGGTTAAAGATACAAACACAACCAAAAAAGTCATGTTAAAAGCTGAACAGTGAGACACACATCCTCTCAGAAAGGACGCGTTTTGGGTTGCCCCGTATTCACATATGTCTGAGAAGGATATCCTGTTCATTCTTAAGGTTTTGCTAGCACAAACTACACCTGATTGCCATTCGCTACTTTGCAAAATTAACCCTATGTTTACATTTATTTTTATATAATGCACCAAATCGCACTCTACCTTCAAGTTAAGTGTTGCTGTATTAATAAACGGCAGTTTATACTTTTAAGTCGCAACAATGTATTTTCACATTTACTTAACATAAGCTTATGTACATACATGAGTAGAACGGAGTTAAGCTTTATATTATTTAAAATTTTACGGCACCTCCGGGGATCAGAGATTCTATTGGCTGTTTAGTTTCATTCATGAAACTTGCTGTTATAAAGCTCTGCCTGAAGTTAGGGATTATACCAGCTGCATGCGGAATTCAACATTAATAAATGCATTTAGAAGAGCTTGAATGCACATATTATAAAATCCAATATACATAATGTTCGTTTTGTTGTTTTTTATTTTTTACTTTTGTCTAGTTGTGCTCGATATATCACACATCAGACTAACTGTCATTGAATTTACATAACAAGTTATTTAATAGTTAGGTACAAATATTACAGTATATATACTCCAATATTAGTAATAAAGCAGACAACAGCAAAAAATCACTAGCAATTGGAGGTGATTCAGAAGATAGGGAGAGTAATGAAAGTTTGGAACAGGTTTTTTACCTCCCCCAAGAAAGACCCGGAGGGGGGGGGGATTAGGAAGAGGCTCGACAGGCAAAAATCGCGATCAATTAAGAACACACAAGAATTGACAATACAGATAGTTGTAAACTCACAAAATAAGGTGATAGAGATAGTGGGTAATGTTATCAATGTTTCAGATGTAACACTCACTGATAATCAATATATGGTATTAAACTTAGGCCTTGGTTTTGCACCTTCTTGTAAATTTTATCTATTTGATACATTGATTGACTTAAATGGCTTTGTTAGGAATTTAACATTGAAAAGGCATTTTTTAGATAATACTGACAACTCTGTACCATTAACTGGTCACGCTAATACATCAAATGATCCAGGATTAAATTTTGATGATCTTTGTAGTATATAGATCTTGAAGATCTTTCAAGTCTAGGTAATGTGGACTACCCCATGGAACATTCCACAGGACATCAGCCGTTGACTTATACTATGATGACAAAATCACAATTCTACCCAATCCAGAGTAGAGGGGATGTACTGGAAATGTTCCATAAGAGTGTAGAGAAAAAACTAACCTCACTATATGTACAACAGGGCACAAACAAATCTAATTTAACTAAGATTCAGAGAGAAGCTTTAGAGGAACTAAAGAACAATGAGCAGATTGTAATTAGGAAATCAGACAAGGGGGCTACAGTAATCTTAAACAAAGAGGATTATATTATAGAAGCTATGCGTCAACTTAATGATAAAGATACCTATTCCAAGATACAAGGAAACCCTAAGAGCCAGATTCAGGAACAGATTTGGTCCATTGTAGATGAGGGTGTAGAAAAGGGATATATAGATAATAAGACAGCTTCATTTCTTTGTGTCCCCCACCCTAAAACTCCAGTCTTCCATATGTTCCCTAAGGTGCATAAGTCGCTGGACGCTATCAAAGGCAGACCCATTGTTTCTGGGATAGGGTCAGCCCTGGAACCACTCTCTGAATGGGTGGATAGTGTTCTACAACCCATGGTGTTCCAGCTATGGAGTTACCTTAGAGACACTAAACATATTTTAAACTTACTCTCTGACTTTGAATGGAAAGATACTCATAACTGGATCATCATAGATGTAGTCTCACTCTACTGTTCCATCCCACATGTGTGGGGTCTGAAAGCTATCAAGTAATTTTTGGATACAGCCACCACATTTGATTGTGATCAGGTTGATTTCCTTCTGGGTATTGTACAATATCTTCTTGAACATAATTACTTTGAATTTGAGGCCTCATTCTATCTCCAAAGATGTGGGACAGCCATGGGCGCAAAATTTGCGCCATCCTACGCCAACTTATTTCTAGGCTGGTGGGAGGCATCCCACATCTTTGGAGATAGAAATAAATATGGATCATCTATCTCCTTTTATAGGAGATTTATAGATGATCTCATTATGGTGTTGAGTGGCACACATGAAGAAGCGGCCCAATTCTTGGAATACCTTAACACCAATGAAATAGGCATCAAATTCACCATGGAAATCCAGAATATAGAGATCAATTACCTTGATGTAACATTGTTGGCAGATAAAACAACTAGTAGAATTGAGACTCGCACATATCGCAAACCTATAGCGAAAAACAACCTTCTTCATAATTCAATTAACCATCCTAAAAATATGGCTAGAGCGATTGCCAAAGGGCAATTTATTAGAATGAAGCGTAATTGCTCATCAGAGGTTGCTTACTATGATGAATGTGAGAGACTAAGTAAAGACCTCATACAAAGAGGTTATAGTACTAAAATTATCTCAAAAGCACGTAAAGAGGTAAACTGCATCTCAAGACAGCATCTTTTAGAAGACAAAGCCAAAAACTGTCATAATACAACCAAAAATGATAATCAGGTGACTTTTGTCACGAATTACAGTGACCAGTACTATGAAATTTGCAAAATCGTCAGGAAACATATGTCAATCTTGTTAGCTGACACAAAACTTAAGGGGTTAGCAAACCTAGGTTGTAGGTTTTCTTATCGCAAAGGGATCACTTTGGGAAACATTCTGTCACCTACAGTGCTCCCAAAAAGAAGTGGAGGGAGCAGTTGGCTTACACATAGAGGTACATTTAAATGCAGAAACATTAGATGTAAAGCGTGTGATTACATCCTAGTCTCCCCCCAATTCGAGTCATACAGGACAGGTAAAACATTCAATACCTCACAATGCATAAGTTGTAGTATGTGTTATATCATCTATCTCATTTCATACATAGAATGTAAGTTGCAATACGTAGGCCTCACCACTAGGGAGGTGAGGACCCGTATTCGGGAGCACCTGAGCAACATAAATTGTAAAAAGGAGTGCTCAGCATTAGCAACACACTTTATACACAGACATGGTCAGTCAGTGAACACATTCAAATGGCAAGCAATAGAAATGCTGAAAAGTCCCAAAAGGGGAGGGGACAGAGACAAAGAATTAACCCGCAGAGAAGCATTCTGGATATTTAAGCTTGAAACCAGATATCCTGGACGTTTTAACTCTGTATATGATATTATGAATCACTGGGAGAGGTAATGAATACAATTATAGGATTCTTTAACTAAGTATAACAAAATATGGGATCCAGCTTCCCCTATAGATCATACTAACTAATAACACTTTGTAATTTAGGATGCCAAGGCTCTCTAGTGTAAAAACAAGAGATTATTTATTAAGCCAGCTATAAAGTAGTCCCTTCATATCAGCCTTATATTATATTATTATAATATTTTTAAGGTTATGCTCTTAGATACCATCCAGAAAGATGAGAGTATGGTATGAGCCAGTTAATACACTGTCCCTTTATAACAATAATGTTTTCCTGTCCTCATACTCTTCAAAAATATGAACCTTGAGTTACACTATATTTCTTGCCCTCATATCCTCTTAAAACAACAACTTCTAGCTGTACTGAGTCTCCATATGAGAAATAATGCAATATCAGTTAAAGTCCTTATCTGCAAGATATAATGGATATATTATATTCCTATTTTAGCTTCACACTTATAGTTGCGGATAGTGTTCTTCGATCCTGATAATTTGTGACACTAATATAAGCTAGATGTATATTTGGTAAGACTTAGTAAACTATAATGTGGAGGGGTATATACTGTAATATTTGTACCTAACTATTAAATAACTTGTTATGTAAATTCAATGACAGTTAGTCTGATGTGTGATATATCGAGCACAACTACACAAAAGTAAAAAACAACAAAACGAACATTATGTATATTGGATTTTATAATATGTGCATTCAAGCTCTTCTAAATGCATTTATTAATGTTGAATTCCGCATGCAGCTGGTATAATCCCTAACTTCAGGCAGCGCTTTATAACAGCAAGTTTCATGAATGAAACTAAACAGCCAATAGAATCTCTGATCCCCGGAGGTGCCGTAAAATTTTAAATACTATAAAGCTTAATTCCGTTCTACTCATGTATGTACATAAGCTTATGTTAAGTAAATGTGAAAATACATTGTTGCGACTTAAAAGTATAAACTGCCGTTTATTAATACAGCAACGCTTAACTTGGAGGTAGAGTGCGATTTGGTGCATTATATAAAAATAAATGTAAACATAGGGTTAATTTTTCGCAATTGTGCAAAGTAGCGAATGGCAATCAGGTGTAGTTTGTGCTAGCAAAACCTTAAGAATGAACAGGATATCCTTCTCAGACATATGTGAATATGGGGCAACCCAAAATGCGTCCTTTCTGAGAGGATGTGTGTCTCACTGTTCAGCTTTTAACACTACATTTTTGGTTGTGTTTGTATCTTTAACCCTCGTTGGTTTAAACTATTAACACGTCTGCAAATAAAGCATTTTTCGTTTTATCCGCTCTAGCCTTTGCTCTTTGTTTCTTCTGATTGACTTTGGAAGGCTAATGGGCTTGAAGAAATCCATGAGGACTGCATCCGGTCGATGGTGTTAGAGCTCCGGAGAGCTCATTGGGGAAGTGGCACTGAAATTCAGGAGGGACACTATCCGTTAACAGCTGATCAGCGGAAGGAGTAAAACACTGAATGTGTGATCCAAAGAAGGTTTTCTGTCTGACAGGCTGATCTACATCGTTGCAACAAACGTGAGTGATCCCTTTTACTTTTTCATTTTTCACAAGTGTACCGCTTACCGCAAAAGTTTAACACTGATTCTACTGTTAAGAGACTGTTTGTACACAAGCAAGAGGGATAAACTCTGGTGCTATGGCTTAGTTTGTTTGTCCTCTGTCACAGAGTCTCACCCACTTAAGCTGAAATAGTTATATTTCTGCTGAGGAGAGCTAAATAACCCCAGAGCAAGCCACACAGAAATGTAAGCACTATGTGTAATAAAATATAATAAAGATAATATTCATAACAGGGGTGATAACACAGCAGGACCACTGACAGTCTTATATTTAGTGTATTGTAGGAAGTGTTACTGCCCATTACTATAGGATCTCACTATCCCTCTAACCAGACTGTGGTTTAGCTCCTCCCACCAACAACAGCACTGTTTAGTGCAGGAACTCCATTCCCATGCGTTCCCGCCCGACTTGACCCCTGATCACAGACTTTTATACGCATACACTGTAAACTCACATGCTCAGTAGGAGCTTAGAAAGTGTGAATATAAATGGACAATTTGATAATGGAAGCAAATTGGAAAGTTTCTTAAAACTGCATGCTCTATCTGACTCATGAAAGTTTAATTTTGACTTTAGTATCTACAGTGGTAAAGTGTTCCACAATACTATGCCTGAGTTGAACAAAAAATAAAATTATATTATATGTAGAATGTTCTAAAATGTTGTAAAACAAAATATAGAAGGGATGAAAATAAAGATCCCTTGCCTCTCTGAATTTCCGACACTTGTTGAATTGTGAACTGGGTAAAATACTGGCTTAAAGATAGTCTTAGTAAATGGAATACATTCAGCAGAGTGATGTTCCTCAGGGGTCAGTTCTGGGACCTGTTTTGTTTAACATATTTATCAGAGATATCAACAAAGGCCTATGGGGGAATGTATGTCTGTTTGCAGATGATACAAACATTTGTAATAGAACAGATGTTCCAAGGGGGTAGACAAAATGAGAAGTGATATACAACAATCGGAGGATTGGACAAATGTCTGGGATCTGAAGTTTAACACAGCAAAGTGAAAAATTATGCATTTAGGAACCAAAAATCCAAACTTTAATTACAGACTCAGGGGGATATTTATCAAGCTGTCAACAGCAAATACGCTCGAATTCCGCATCGTAATTGTTGCAAGATTGATCCGACCTAGTTATCAAAGCCTCAAGACCGGCAAATGTTGAAATTTGGGACTTAACATGCGAACCGGTGATCTCAATCCGACGCAGATTGATGCTTACGTCATTACAGATGTTCTGAATACACATTTGGCTCTATTTGACACTTTTTCCCATTTATCAAATAGTTAACAGGTATGCTCGCGTCTTTTTCGACACAGCGTACCTGGTTTTCCATCCACCACCCTTAAAGGCCGTGGATGCCATAGAAATCAATGAGAGTCTGAAAGCACCAAAACTTATGTTCGATGCTGCCAGAGAATGAAGCATATCCCATTGATTTCTATAGTAGAAAACAAGTGACGTTTACACCTAACACCCTAACATAAACTCTGAGTCTAAACACCCCTAATCTACTGCCCCCGACACCCTGACACCTAAATAAAATGTATTAACCCCTATTTCGCCGCTCCCAGACACCGCTGTCACTAAATAAACTTATAAACAACTAAACCTCTGTTCTCCCACATCACCACCACTAACTAAACCTATTAACCCCTAAACCGTCAGCCCCCCACATCGCAAAAACTAAATTAAGCTATTAACCCGTAAACCTAACAAACCCTTAACTTTAAATTAAAATTACAACATCCCTATCTTAATATAAATTAAAACTTACCTGTAGAATTAAAATAAACTATTTTTAAACTATTAATTAACCTACCCTAACTATTATACTAAAATATAAAAAAGTACAATACCCCCCAACATTAAAACCCACCACCCACACACCCAACCCTACTCTAATAAACTATTTTTGAACTATTAATTAACCTACCCTAACTATTATACTACAATTAAATTGAACTACCAATTAAATAAACTAAATTACATATTAAAAAACCTAACCCTACTAAAATTATTTAAATATACTATAAACATTATTAAAAGTACTACATTACAAAAACAAACAAACACTAAATTACGAAGAAAATAAAAACTAATTATCAAAAATATATTTTTTTTACACCTAATCTAATAGCCCTATCAAAATAAAAAAGCCCCCCAAAATAAAAAAACCCTAGCCTACAATAAACTACCAATGGCTCTTAAAAGGGCCTTTTGTGTGGCATTGCCCCAAAGATATCAGCTCTTTTACCTGTAAAAAAAAATACAAACACCCCCAACAGTAAAAACCCACCACCTAACCAACCCCCCCCAAAATAAAAAACTATCTAAAATAACCTAAGCTAACCATTGCCCTGAAAAGGGCATTTGTATGGGCATTGCCCTTAAAAGGGCATTTAGCTCTTTTACTGCCCAGACCCTAATCTAAAAATAAAACCCACCCAAAAAACCCTTAAAAAAGCCTAACACTTACCCCCCGACAATCCACTTACAGTTCTTGAAGTCCCGCTTGAAGGATCCATCCGGTGAAGTCATCATCCATGCGGCAAGAAGTCTTCATCCAGACGGCATCTTCTATCTTCATCCATCCGGTGCGGAGCGGGTCCATCCTGAAGATATCCAGCGCGGAGCATTCTCTTCATAAGGTCGTTGCCATACACTGGAACTTGAATGCAAGTGACGCAATCCAAGATGGTGTCCCTTGCATTCCTATTGGCTGAAAGATTTCAATCAGCCAATAGGATTGAGCTCTCATCCTATTGGCTGTTCCAATCAGCCAATAGGATTGAGCTCTCATTCTGTTGGCTCATTGGAACAGCCAGTAGGATGAGAGCTCAATCCTATTGGCGGATTGAAACAGCCAATAGGATTTTAGCAGCTCTAATTCCTATTGGCTGATTGAAATCTTCAAGAACTGTAAGTGGATCATCGAGGGTTAGTGTTAGGCTTTTTAAGTTTTTTTTTGGGTGGGTTTTATTTTTAGATTAGGGTCTGGGCAGTAAAAGAGCTAAATGCCCTTTTAAGGGCAATGCCCATACAAATGACCTTTTCAGGGCAATGTTTAGCTTAGGTTATTTTAGATAGTTTTTTTATTTGGGGGGGTTGGTTGGGTGGTGGGATTTACTGTTGGGGGGATGTTTGTATTTATTTTTTTTTACAGGTAAAAGAGCTGATATCTTTGGGGCAATGCCCAACAAAAGGCTAGGGTTTTTTTATTTTGGGGGGCTTTTTTATTTTGATAGGGCTATTAGATTAGGTGTAAAAAAAATATATTTTTGATAATTAGTTTTTATTTTCTTCGTAATTTAGTGTTTTTTTTTAATTAAGTGTTTGTTTGTTTTTGTAATGTAGTACTTTTAATAATGTTTAATAGTATATTTAAATAATTTTAGTAGGGTTAGATTTTTTTAATATGTAATTTAGTTTATTTAATTGGTAGTTTAATTTAATTGTAGTATAATAGTTAGGGTAGGTTAATTAATAGTTCAAAAATAGTTTATTAGAGTAGGGTTGGGTGTGTGGGTGGTGGGTTTTAATGTTGGGGGGGTATTGTACTTTTTTTTATAGGTAAAAGAGCTGATTACTTTGGGGCAATGCCCCGCAAAAGGCCCTTTTAAGGGCTATTTGTACTTTAGTATAGGGTAGGGCTTTTTATTATTTTGGGGGGCTTTTTTATTTGATTAGGGGGATTAGATTAGGTGTAATTAGTTTAAAAAACTTGTAATTATTTTATTATTTTCTGTAATTTAGTGTCTGTTTTTTCGTACTTTAGATAATTGTATTTAATTGTATCTAATTCTATTTAGTTTAGGGAATTAATTTAATTATAGTTTAGTGTTAGGAGTAATTGTAACTTAGGTTAGGTTTTATTTTACAGGTAAATTTGTCTTTATTTTAACTAGGTAGCTATTAAATTGTTAATAACTATTTAATAACTATTCTACCTAGTTAAAATAAATACAAAGTTGCCTGTAAAATAAAAATAAATCCTAAGATAGCTACAATGTAACTATTAGTTATATTGTAGCTATCTTAGGGTTTATTTTACAGGTAAGTATTTAGTTTTAAATAGGAATAATTTAGTTAATGATAGTAATTTTATTTAGATTTATTAAAATTATATTTCAGTTAGGAGGGGTTAGGTTTAAGGTTAGACTTAGGTTTAGGGGTTAATACATTTAATATAGTGGCGGCGACATTGGGGCGGCAGATTAGGGGTTAATAATATTTAACTTGTGTTTGCGATGCGAGAGTGTGGCGGTTTAGGGGTTAATATATTTATTATAGTGGCGGCGATGTCTGGTTCTGCAGATTAGGGGTTAAAATATTTATTATAGTGTTTGCAATGGTGGGGGGGGGCTCGGTTTAGGGGTTAATAGGTAGTTTATGGGTGTTAGTGTACTTTTTAGCACTTTAGTTAAGAGTTTTATACTACGGCGTTAGACCATAAAACTCTTAACTACTGACTTTTAAATGCGGTACCAGGCTTAACAGGAGAGGCTGTACTGCTCACTTTTTGGAAGACTCATAATACCGGCGCTATGCAAGTCCCATTGAAAAAATAGGATACGCAATTGACGTAAGTGGATTTGCGGTATTTTCGAGTCTGGCCAAAAAAGTGAGCAGTACACCTGTACCTGCAAGACTCTTAATACCAGTGGGCATTAAAAAGCAGGACCTCTCAACGCTGCTTTTTAAGGCTAACGCAAGACTCGTAATCTAGCCGTTAGTTTTTTGCGATGTGAGGGGCTGACGGTTTAGGGGTTAATAGGTTTAGTTAGTGGTGGTGATGTGGGAGGACAGAGGTTTAGGGGTTATAAAGTTTATTTAGGTTGCGGCGATGTCTGGGAGAGGTGAGATAGGGGTTAATAACTTTATTTAGGTTGTGGCGATGTCGGGGAGCGGCAGGATAGGGGTTATAACATTTTAGTATAGTGGCGGCGTTTAGTGACATGTTATAAATCAAGGGGAGAAACACCTTGATTAGTCACAGAGTTTCCAGTTTGGAGAAACACGAATAGCAGCATCATCGATGGTTGTTAGTTAACAACAGTCCGATGCTCATCACTCATACTTGGTGTGCATGTTTTTGACGGCTTTTTTTATAAATATAGAGATTGTATTAAGATTTGCGGCCGCGATGTTTGGTGATGTTAGGCAAGCGTTTTTATGCCGGCGAATGCAACATAGTTGACAGCTTGATAAATATCCCCCTCAATGACACTTTACTGACTGTTACAAGTGAGGAACGCGGCTTAGGAATTAATATTTCAGATTATTTAAAATTTAGCAAACAATGTAGTATTGCAGAGAGTAAGGCCAGTAGAATGTTTGGAAGTATTGGTAGAGGTATTTGTAGTAGAAATAGTAAGGTTATTATGCCACTTTACAAATCATTAGTTGGGCCTCGTCTTGAATATTGTGTGCAGTTCTAGAGGCCATATATCCAGAAGGATATAAACAAACTTGAATCTGTGCAAAGGAGAGCTATCAGAATGGTACATGGTCTAAAAAATAAAATGTACCAGGAGTGCCTCAATGACCTAAATATGTATAGCTTTGAGAAGAGTAGGGAAAAAGGTGATATGATAGCAAATTTCAAGTTTATTAAAGGGCTTAGTAAAACTGAGGCTGTGGGTATTTTACATAAAATGAAAAATTTAAGAACAAGGGGTCATGATCTCAAGCTGAAGGGTAGTAGATTCAGGATTAATTTGAGGAAGCACCTCTTTACAGAAAGGGTGACTGATTCATGGAATAAACTTCCACAAGAGATGGTAATGACAAACACTGTGGGGGACTTTAAGAATGCCTGGGATAAGCATAAGGCTAGCCTACGATCTAGATAAATTTATACTTTTAGGAAATATCGGGCAGACTTGCTGGGCCTTTGGCTTTTATTATATGCCGTCAAAATCTATGTTTCTATGTTATGTTTTAGGCATACTTTCTTTTAGTTTGCAGTTTTAAAATAATTGTGGCTAAAATTCACCTTGGCCACTGATATATATTAGAGGATGGGACAGAACAGGGACATTTAGAATAAGCCCTATTATATGTGTTTTTATAAAATATTGAAAAGCCTCTTTGAAGCAATGGGCCTCATGTATAGATTGGTTAATGTTTCAAAAACATTATGTAAAACTAGAATGCTGGACACATTCATTCATTATAAGTTAATGTAAAAGCCTTGCTGTTGGAGAGACCACGGTATCCGAATAGGCCTCAGCCTGAACATGTGGCCTGGCCGAGGGGGAACTTAAAGCCTGAGGCCTAGCTGAAGCCTGCAAAGCATGAGTTTGGAGACAGGCCAATATTTCATCAGGCCTAGCCATTGCAACTGATGCATAGGCTGAATCATCTCCTTCAACCCCTTCACTAGCTGCATGTATATCTAACCTACTAACTGTGTGACTAATCTGTCTTTTCTGTGTTCTAGTAGCACTAGGCCTAGCCTCTGTAGTGTACTGTGTAGGTGGTATTATGTCATCTAGCTCTTCAATATTATCTAGTGCACTTATCTGTTTTTTCTGTTTGTCTGATCCAGGTTTTTCAAACACCAACTCGTGGAAGCGCTGTGGAGGGAGTTTGGATCGTCTGGATCTCTGCATTGTTCACAGAAATCAAGAATTACCCTGAACAATAACAGAAAGAACTCATCTGCACCGGATTCCAGGAAGAAGAGGGCCAGGAAGCTGATGATCCCCACTTTTAAGGTGAGTAGTGGGCCCCTCCCTTGCATGCAACATTGTTGCAACTAACCTCCCTAGCCAGCCCTCTTCTCCTATCTCTCCCTTCAGCTTTAACCCTTAGCTTTGCTCCAGGCCCAATTGTGCCCTACACTGCCTTTATATGTGTTTTATAAAATATTGAAAAGCCTCTTTGAAGCAATGGGCCTCATGTATAGATTGGTTAATGTTTCATAAACATTATGTAAAACTAGAATGCTGGACACATTCATTCATTATAAATTAATGTAAAATAATTTCTAAACAATTTAATTAATTACACAAATTAGGCAGTGCTACCATGTATAAAATACAATGAATACTAAAATCAGGTAAAGCGCTGGGCCCTGATGGCTATACAGGCATATTTTATAAATCATTTTCAACACAGTTGGCCCAAATTTTGCTATGAGTATTCAATAAAACAGGACAACAGGTGATTTTCCCCAAGGAGTTTTTACAAGCCACTATAGTTACTCTTCCAAAACTGGGCAAATGTCCAGATACATGTACCAATTTTAGGCCCATTTCCATTTTAAATTTAGACACAAAATTATATGCCAAGATACTAGCAGACCATCTTAAATAATAATAATTATAATCCTGCACCTAATTGACCCAGATCAAGTTGACTTCACACTGGGACGTGAGGGACCAGACAACACCAGGAGGCTGCTCAACATCTTCCTTGAGGTCAGTTGACTCGGCCAACCATGTGTAACATTGTCATTAGATGCTGAAAAGGCTTTTGAACAGGTCGACTGGTTTTATTTGAAGGAAGTCTTGTTAAAGTGGAGCTTTCCCCAAACATTTTTCTCTATGTTTATGGCATTATATTTCTCCCCTTCAGCCCTTTTTTCTGTACTGGATGAGTTAGCAGAAGTTAGTTTTTCTAAGTTAAATTTTACTAAGACCATAGCCCACACCCTAAATATTTAAGATAGGGAACTTACAAAGTTAAGACGCCAGTTATCCTTTATATGGTCTACAGAAAAACTCCACCACCTTGGAGTGTACCTCTCCCATGATATCCCCACAAATATATCAAGTAACTTTAGCCCACTATTACAAAAATTGAAAGGTCTCATGAAAAGGCTGGACTCTCCAAGCTTATCATGGTGGGGAAGAATATCTGCAGTAAAAAGGAACCTACTACCTAAGCTAACGTACTTGTTCCGTTGCTTACCTATTCCCAAACCACTTATAATACAATTTTAATGACTCTGTAATTTCTTTATATGGAAGGGGAAAGGTCCAGAGTAGCTGCAAAATTCTTACATGACCCAGTACTGGCATGAGGAGCAGCTATGCCTAACCTCACTACATACCATGAAGCGTCAAGACTACCACATGTCTTAGCCTGGGGAGACATTACATCTAATAGTAAATTGTCTACACTTTAACAGGCCTCAATCCTCCTTGATATAACCTTACGCGATCTTATTTGGATACCAAAACATGTGAGGAAAAATAATATAACCGAAAATTATATTGTCAGCTCAAATATCAAATTCTGGGATAAAGTTTGCCACTCGGAGTTTCACCCCACTCATCCTCGATTCATTCAATCCCAGGACTACTGATGGCTCTCTCAGACTCTCACTCAGAATGGTGGACAGACCTAGGGCTCAAGTCAATTACTGACTTGTTTTCCAATGAAACTTTTATGTCTACAACAGTTTTCCAAGCCTGCTACCCTCACTCACCACTACTTCACTTTCACCTAGATTACAAGTTTTGCATTGTGGCTTGTAACGCTGAAAATATGGCATTTTCAGCATTAAAACAGCACCGCAGCTATTACAAGTCTTGATGGTATAGCTGTACCGCACACCTTTTAGTCTGTAACGCAAAGTCAGTCAGGCACTCGTAAAAATGATGTTTTTCATGGGATTCCCATAGCGCCGGTATTACGAGTTTTGCGGTACAGCTAAAAAGTGAGCGTTATAGCATAAAACGACAAGATCTGTACCGCCATCTAAAGTCAGTAGTTATGAGTTTTACATTACAAAGCTGTAACATACAACTCATAACTAAAGTGTTACAAAGTACACTGACACCCATTAACTACATATTAACCCCTAAACCGAGGCCCTCCCGCATCGCAAACACCATCTTAAATTTATTAACCACTAATTTGCCACTCCTGACATCGCTGCCACTAAAAAAATGTATTAACCCCTATTCTGCCGCTCCCCGACATTGTCGCCACTATAATAAACTTATTAACCCCTAAACTGCCGGCCTCCCGCATCGCAAACACTATTTAAATATTATTAACTCCTAATCTGCCGTCTGCTCATACCGCCTCTATAATAAACCTATTATCCCCTAAACCGCAAGCCCCCCACAACGAAATATACTAAAATAAACTATTAACACCTAAACTGAAAGCCCCCCACAATGAAATAAACTAATTTAAACTAGTAACCTCTAAACCTAACGACTCCCTAACTTTATATTAAAATTACAATTTCCCTAACTTAAATTAAATTAAAATTTACCTGTCAAATTAAAAAAAATAATTTTAAACTAACAATTAAACTATTATAATTATTAACTAAAATAAAACTAACTACCAATTAAATAAAACTAAATACCAATAAAAAATCCTAACACTAGGATTATCTAATTACAAAAAAAACTAACTAAATTACAAAAAAACCCACTAAATTACGAAAAATAATTATCAAAAATCAAAAAGAATTACACCTAATCTAATAGCCCTATCAAAATAAAAAAAAACCTAGCCTACAATAAACTACCAATGGCCCTTAAAAGGGCCAGGCATTTGTATGGGCATTGGCCTTAAAAGGGCATTTAGCTCTTTTACATTGCCCAAACCCTAATCTAAAAAAAAAACCCCACCCAAAAAACCCTTAAAAAAATCTAACACTAACCCCCGATAATCCACTTACAGTTGTTGAAGTCCCGCTTGAAGGATCTTCATCCAGCCGGCGAAGACATCATCCATGCAGCAAGAGGTCTTCATCCAGACGGCCTCTTCTATCTTTATCCAGCCGGCGAAGTCCTTATCCAGGCGGCTAGAAGTCTTCATCCATGCGGCCTCTTCAATCTTCATCCAGCTGGCGCGGATCGGGTTCATCCTGAACACATCCGGCGCCGAGCATCCGCTTCATACAGTCGCCGCCGTACACTAAGTTCAAGATGGCGTCCCTTGCATTCCTATTGGCTGAACATTTTTAATCAGCCAATAGGAATTAGGACTGCTAAAATCCTATTGGCTATTCAAATCAGCCAATAGGATTTAAGCAGCTCTCATTTTTTTGGCTAATTTGAATCAGCCAAAATGCCCTTTTAAGGGCCCTTGGTAGTTTATTCTAGAGTAGGGTTTTTTTTTATTTCGGGGTGTTTTTTTTAACGTTATTAGAATAGGATTAATCTTTATTTTTTTGGATAATTTCGTTTCTTTTTTTTGTAATGATAGTTTTTTTTTATTTTTTGTAATGTTAGGTTTTAATGAAAGGCAGGTTAGGTTTTATTTCACAGGTAAGTTTGTATTTATTTTAACTAGGTAGTTAGTAAATAGTTAATAACTATTTACTAACTAGTCTAACTAGTTAAAATAAATAGAAACTTACCTGTGAAATAAAGATAAAACCTAAGCTAGATACAATATAACTATTAATGATATTTTAGCTAGCTTAGGTTTTATTTCACAGGTAAGTATGTATTTAGTTTTAAATAGGTATTATTTAGTTAATAATTGTAAATATTGAGGCTATGGAAAGCCCTGTATTTGCTGATAATAACAAAATTGACCTACACTGTATGAGTTGGGAATTGAGTTGACAGAGTCAGGAGAAAGGACCACGCTGAGTGACCACGTAATAGGGGGACCACATGTACCTGGATCTAGCCACAAATGACCACCATAGCAATGTAACTAGATAATAAGGTCCAGATGATTAGTTACTACAATGAACTGGTTGAGAGATAATTAAAGATTATTCCTATTCCCAAGATAGAGAACTCATTTTTTTCTTCCCCCCTACCTCGTGATCAGAGGGTAGGGCAACTCGCCTATACTGTAATGACATGGGCTCTACCAGAATATATTTATATATGTAATATTATTTTTTCTTGAATATTATGATCTAACACTAGCTATAGGGGTACTAGAACCCATCTCCTTATATAGCTATATACTTTTCATTTGCATAATTTAGCTCTTAACGAACAATTTTATTTTATATATGTGACACAGTTACATTACCTTTACCTGTATCTACAGTATTAGACATTGACATCTTATACCCTCCCTTTTAGCTACAGATTATCTCTCCTGTGTTGGAAAATACGACCTTATATGATAAAAGTTAACCTACTACGCATATTATTCATAAAAAAGGTCTTGCTTTACATACTAATTTAATTTATGTTTTGGAACATGTAACCACATTTATATAATACTACTGTGCAGTATAGCTATTTTTGTTATTTGCATTTTGGATTTATATTATTGTAATATTGTAAAATTTCAATAAAAATAATAATTAAAAAAAATAGAATGAATAAGGTGCACATAAAAACCAAGGTCAGAAAAAAAATCTGAATCTAATTAAACTTAGCATCCCAGAACACATATTCAAATTGATCACATAATTATAAATCACCCAATTTTATTGCTAATTATGACCTAGATTATGGCCTCTAGTTATGAAAGTCTGGCGGACCTATGTCCATATGGAGCTGTATAAATTTGCCCCTATGTAAGCCTGTAAACACCTAAGACTCTTGATCAGCAGAAGGTTATAGAATACCAATAAGGTACAAGCGTAGACACTACTACCCTATGCCAAAAAATAAACACATACATAAATCCATTTATTGAAAAGAGGACAGTGACAATTTAAAATAAAGAAATTTGTTAAATTATAATTACTATATATTATAATATTATATATAAAAATATAGTTTAAGGCTTTTTGAAGGACTCTGCTATTTCTTCCTTTTTTAGCGCACCATCAGATTAGCGCTTGTGCCAAAACTCAGGAGTTTTGTAGCCAGCTCCATAAAAGTCTGTTAGGTGAGGGATTTAGCACAGCAGTACTATCTGATCTCCAGTGCACCTTAGGCTTTTAATCGAGCGAACATTTTGCTTTTCACTTGTGATATGGAAGTAAAATGAGAGCGTTATGGATTCAGATCTAGTGATGTCAATGCACCATAACGCTCCAATTTTTACACTCCACTTAAAAACTAGGTCATAGAGTTCACCAGTAAGTAGTGGAAACATAACAAGCGCTAAGAAATTAGAGCCTGCAAGTATTCACTACTATGCATATTTAAAGAGACATGGTCTTTGAAAAATGATTAAGAAACCTCATTGGTTGTAGAATAATAAGAGGCAGAGAATGCTTATTAGACTCCGAATCAATTATTCTGTGCAACTTAAACAGATCTCATTTCTTTTGAATGCCCTGCAACACAAATTAATTATAAATGTTTATCTCCCCCTGGTGATTGGGGGCATTAACATCACTCCACAAACCCAGTTAGACATATTTAGAAATCATAATTCACCACAGGCTCTTCCAATTGACCTTAAATATTCGAAACAGTCCGTATATTGACCAAATTTATAAAAGCTTTGTGATTAAGAGATATTTGGAGAGATAGAAATCCAAAGGTGAAAGATTACAAGGGTCTCTCTGCTTCTAGGCATATCTTATCTTGAATTGATTCATTTCTGGTTTCTTCCCCATTTAATTTCCAAATACATGCCGCAAGCATATTTGATATGGTACTATCTGATCACTCACCTATATTTATTTCTCTAAATATGGCTATAACAAAACATAAATCTAAACATTGGAGGTTTCCGACTTATGTATACAATGATGACAGTTTTCATAGCCTCTTAAAAGAGGAATGGTAGATGTACAGGGACCTTAATATCCAGCACTTAGATACTCCTAAGTTATTCTGGGAAACTGCTAAAGCTGTGTTAAGAGGGGCTATCACTACATACACCATAGGTTTGAAAAAGAGTTATAGAGCAACATACAATCTTTTTCTGGGGAAGATTACAAATGCATAAAATAACTACTTTAGATGCCTCACTATTTCCAACAGAAACAAATATTAAGAGGTTAAACAATTGAGAGATAACCTTCTCCTTGAGAATTTGTTGCACACACTGAATAGGTTGAAGGGAGCATTCTATCAATTTTGCAATAAAACTGGGAAATATTTGGTGGCCTTGATGAAATTTGATAGGCCAACTAACCAGATTTCTACCATCTAGGTAAGTGATTTCCTACTATCTACTGACTCTGATATCAAACTAGCTTTTTTAGATGGTCTACTCTTCTTCTTCCTCAACTTGGAGAGGCTTGGAGTTGGAGTTAGATAAGCTTAACTAAATAATTCCGTTAGAGAAGGTTAGACAACTAATCAACGCCTGGACCCGATGGGTTACCAGAAGAATTCTACAAAATAGTGAAGAAAAAGAAGTAGGGGAGTTAGTTGCCCTGATTAACAGAATTTTAACGGGGAAAATCACCATGACAAACTGATTTGTGTGTCATACTCTGCAAGGGAGCAGGTTCAGGAGTTGGAAGCTTTTGTGCAGAGGTGTCAGGTTCTGGGGTTAAAGTTGTGTTTTGTCTGCGTGAGTCTTTCCTTTTTGGCATAATTAAACAGGTACAAGGTTTTAGGAAATAAAGGTGATGGTTTTATTGATAGGATAATTAGCAATGCAGAGATATGCAAATTATATAAGGCAAAGTCTATAGGCTGTAGACTGGAACTCTGTAGTATCAGGCAGGAATGCAGTTCTTTGTAATAACAGGCAGGATACTTGCATATGCTGTAGACTGGAACTCTGTATTAATAGGCAGGAATGCAGATATTTGTAATAACAGGCAGGATACTTGCATATGCTGTAGACTGGAACTCTGTAATAACAGGCAGGAATGCAGATCCTTGTAATAACAGACAGGATACTTGCATATGCTGTAGACTGGAACTCTGTCATAACAGGCAGGAATGCCGATCTTTGTAATAACAGACAGGATACTTGCATATGCTGTAGACTGGAACTCTGTCATAACAGGCAGGAATGCCGATCTTTGTAATAACAGGCAGGATACTTGCAAATGCTGTAGACTGGAATTCTGTAGTAACAGACAGGAATGCAGTTCTTTGTAATAACAAGCAGGGTACTTGCATGTGCTGTAGACTGGAACTCTGTAGCAACAGACAGGAATGTAGATATTTGTAATAACAGGCAGGATATTTGCATATGCTGTAGACTGGCACTATATGTTGTAGACTGGAACTATAAGCTGTAGACTGGAACTCTTTAGTAACAGGCAGAAATGCAGATCTTTGTAATAACAAGCAGGATACTTGCATATGCTGTAGACTGGAACACTGTAATAACAAACAGGAAACTTGCATAGACTGCAAACTGGAACTCTGTAGTAACAGGTAACAAGCAAGCAAAAGTACCTGAGTCAGTCCTTAGGAAATAGATAAATAGCCAAGATCAATTGCCAGGAAATCAGTCCAGAAATGGAACACAGTGCCAAGGGAAAATCAAGAAGAGCAGTCTGTAAATGAGGCAGAAATCAGGCACCAGGAAATCCAACAAATCTGTATTCACTCAGGAAACAGGACCAGAGGGTCTGTCAGATTATAACACTCAATGTCAAGGCCTAGAACTGAAAGCAAACCTCCCAGATATAGCAGGCTGCTGATTATATGTTTTGTTTCAGCTGGTAAGCAGGTGGAGCCAGAGAGCCAAAGTTGCAGCAAACAGAAAACCCAATATTCTTAGTCTGTACTCAAGCCAACTGGTGGCAAAGTGGTAAAACAACAGGCTGGGGAGGAACAGCAGCAGAAATAGAGACATGTCCCAGGTTCAATTCTAGGCTGGATCATGACATTGTGGAAGCAAATAATAGCTAAGCCAGGCAGGGACCCCACATCACAAGAATCCTATAACACTATTTTGTTTATCATTTCAAAACATTTGGCCAATAGACTTTCTAGGATTATGCACATTCTTATACGAGAAGACCAAACTGGCTTCACCAAGGGTTGGTCTTCTGTATTCATTATACACAAACTGCAATTGCTTTTATCATATTACTGGAAATTTAGAACTGGGGGCCTTCCGGTTGATTTGCCACCAGCTTATCTGGTGGCGGTTAATGCCGAGAAGGTGTTTTAATAAAAGTCTTATGGAATTATCTGTTTCTGTTAATAGCCACATTTGGGATTAAATGCCATTTCCTACAAATTGTCAAACATCTTTACTCAACTCCACAGGCAACTATATTAGTAAATGGATTGGTATCCAATACCTTTACTCTTTCTAGGGGAACCAGACAGGAATGTCCGCTGTTCGACCTTGCCCTTGTGCTGTTAGCCATAAAAATTAGAAAATCTATAGAAGGTATTCAGATTCTACCAAATACAAAAGTCAGTAATGTCTCTGATTGCTACATTTGGGAACATTTCTGGCTACCAGAATAATTACAGTAAATGTAAACTGCTATGGTTAAATCCAGATGGAGGAGAGTATTTTTGAATATCAATTTAAGGTAGTGAAGGGTACTTTTAAATATCTAGGGATTCATTTATCTAGGAATCCTCATAAATGGTACAAGCTCAATTATAAACCAGTATTCAAGTCTTTCACTGAGCATCTTAATTCTTGGATTAATTTAACACTGTATAATCAACATTATTAAAATTATTGTATTTTTTTCTATATTTTTCAGATGCTACCCTTATTTTTGCAAAAGCTTACCTAAATCACGTTACAAATGTATTCTCTGACTTTATATGTAAATGAAAGAAATATAGAATCAGCTTTAGAAAACTTACATGTGCAGCTACACAGGGGGGCTTTGGCTTTCCTAGCCTGGAGCTTTATAACTGGTTTGCTTTGGGAAAGATTAGATTAGATTGGTTCTGTGATAAGGGCTATTTTACTGTTTTTGGAGAGGGAGTTGATTTCCAGATAGCCAAGATTACCAGTAATTTATTACAGATAAGCGAGCCTCTTAAACCTTGGAGAAAAATCTGTAAATGGCTTAAAATAGGTAACACACTGACCAGATACTTGCGGTTCCAGGGAAATCCTGATTTCATTGCAGGGGTTACCATTAAACAGTTACTTGGATGAGAGGACTTAAGTCATTACACCAAATAATCATGAGTAATCAGAGAGAGGTGAAGTCATTTCAGACTTTGAGGGAGGAATATTGCTTATCTGCTGCACGTTATTTTGCATACCTACAGGTTAAACATTGTCAATAAACTCTCCCATGTGCAGGGATTCCCAGGCAGAGGGATTCTCCTCTTCTAGGAGGGTGTTGGATAGCATTCAGGTGATTAGAGAGGCGGCTACAGAGTTGCGTGAAGCACATATAAAGCTCTTACACAGAGCATATATCACACCTAGAGTTCTCCAGAAATGGAAAAAGATATTAGTAACATTTGCCTAAAATGCCGTTTGCCTGATGCCAATTTTATAATAAAATTTTTAGGCACTGTCCATTTAATTGACAATTTGGACCATGGTAGAATATTGGTTACGAACAGTTTTAAAATCACCAGTACAGTTGAGTGATCAAAAAACTCTTCTTTTAAATTTCCCTAAATCACTAAAAACTAAGAAACACCTCCAAATTACAGTAGTTTTACAAGCTTGTAAATTATTGCTTAAATATTAAGCATTTCTTCAGGCACCAACACTTAGAATCAATTGACACAAGAAAAATGGGACACATTAGGAGACCCACTTAAAAGAACTAACACATTTATACAAAAATAGGAACTACATATTCTTTCTTTACCACAAGAGATTCAAAGGCAAATTCTATATCCACTGAGCAACAAAGAGGACTATACAAGTGGTGCATTATCTTTAGTAGGCGCAATATCGTGACCCGTTAATTTGTGCACGTATTACAAGTTGAAAGTAAATGTGTTTGCTTGAGCACAATAGAATTTAACATGGGTTAGCGTGACTGAAGAACTCGAGTAAAGCGTTAGGGGCAGATTTATCAAGGGCTGAATGGCCCCTGAGGCCCCTGTTTCCGTGTGAGCCTTCAGACTCGCCGGAAACAGCAGTTATGAAGCAGCGGTCTTAAGATCGCTGCTCCTTAACTGGTCAGCCACCTCTGAGGCTGCAGACATCAATACACCCGATCGTGTATGATCGGGTTGACTGACACCATCTGCTAGTGGCTGATTGGCCATGAATCTGCCGGGGGCGGCATTGCACAAGCAGTTCACCAGAACTGCTTGTGCAATGATAAATGCTGACAGCGTATGCTGTCGGCATTCAGCAATATCTGTTGGACATGATCCACTGAGCGGATCATGTCGGACAAACATTTCATAAATCGGCCCCTTAGAGTTAAAAAAAAGTGCACAAAACACAACATAAATACATTAAAATAAACTGTTACCCTCATATAAATACTATTATAGTTACAGTAAAATATACATATATATTAAAATGCTTTTTTAGAATCTTTAAGAACATCTATAATAATTATTAATAATTATTATTACAATTTTTAGTGAAGTAGACTTGAGTTGATTGACTTGGACTCAAGTCGCTTCAATGACTCGACTTGGACTCAACTGCAATAAATGATGCACTGACTTGACTCGCGACTTGTATATTTTTAGCAACTGACTTGCTGGCCTTGGTTCAGTAACATAACGCATTGATCCAGAAACGTTACGAAAAGAAAAATGGCTTACCTCAATTGAACAACTCTCCATCTCACGGTTTTTTGCCTACCAGTCATGTGACGGAAGCGGTACTTTACATTTTCCGTACTAGTCTTGATTTCAATAGTCCCCCAAGCACACACACCAACTCCTTTTTTTCTGCTAAAGTTGGTTCCCAGACTTGATACTCAACTTGACTTTAAAGTATCTTGCAAGGATTTGAGACTTGAAGGTAGAGACTTGACTTGAGACTTGGGGGTAGATTTATTATGCAGCCGATGCTGCATTCTACGCCCATCGTTTCAGGCTCGCCTAAAACAGAAGTTAAGAAACAGTGGTTGTAGGTGGCAGACTGAAATCCCGATACGATACGATCAAGATGATTGACACCCCCTGCTAGCGGCAGATTAGCAGCGAGTGTGCAGGGAGTGGCATTACACAAGCATTTCACAAGAAATGCTTGTGCAATGTTAAATGCCGACAGTGTATGCTGTCGGCATATAGCGAGGTCGAGCGGATATGAGTCGCTACAGCGAATCATGTCTGCTCGACCTTTAGTAAATCTGCCCCTTGGAGTAAAGGACTTGTTATTTTTTGAATATTTTATATTTAATATATACATAATGCACATTAAGAAAACAAATTCTTCATGTGCGCTAACCCTACACCACGTTAGACCTACAATTGCGAAAACTCGTAGCACATTACACATATTTTACATTCCAGTGGTTTTTACATAAAAAATTGTTCTTCTAATTATTTAAAAAAAAAAATATATATATATATATATATATATATATATATATATATATACATATATATGATGATGTTAATGTAATATATATATATATATATATATATATATACATATATATATATATATATGAATATATGAATATATACAAAGATATATATATAGATATTTATAGAAAAACATATTTAAAAAAACAAAGAATATTTACCCCTATGTAAAGAACATTGAAATGTGAAATATTAATAACTCCTGTTGGGTAAAGTGATGTAGATTTAATATGGTGTCAGGTTAGCGTGCAAGCATTAAGTGTTTTTTTTTTAAAGCGAACTCCATTGAAGTCTATAGGAAGAGAAAGTTAACGTGGTTGCGATATCCAAAGTCCTTTAATTAACGTGCATCTGGTTTCGCTTGCGTGCAAAAGTTTTACTTCAATTTAATAATACGTGCTCTAACCTGTGCGTGCAAACGCTTTACTTCTGGTGGTGATAACGCTCAAGCAATAGTGCGCCACTTGTAATCTGGCCCAGAGTGTATAATTCGGCTTTTGACTTTTTTTTTAACAGGGGAAGTTAGGACAAAGTTTAGATGACATGAGGAGACAATTGAATATCTGTTCTGGGGAAACCGATTTTATATTACGTTGCATCTGTACTTGTTCTTAGAAGGTTATAATAAAAAAATATATTGCTTTTTAAAAAGACAGACCTCATTTATTTAGATATTCTAAAATGTATTGGACAGCCTAATTTAAAATACTTTATTATTGCAATAAACATAAAAACAATTTTGACTCTTGATAACACAATTATTGGTAGTAACTGAAAGAATTATATCAATCGTATTATTATTATCGGTTATTTGTAGAGCGCTAGCAGATTCCGCAGCGCTAATCTGCTTTACTATATATAGAAACCTCTTGGGATAATTATGTACCTACAGTACACTTTTGCATAAAAGGCTCACAATCAAATATCTGTAGTGAGCAAAACAAGCAGAAAATGAATTGAAACATACAGGAACTGTGCCTCCTATAGGATTTAACTAAGTAGTACTCTTTCTAAAACCATTTACAAAAGCTAATTTATCAAAAGGCAGAAACAGCATTGACCTAAGAAACAGAGGCCTAGATTTAGAGTTTGGCGGTAGCCGTCAAAACCAGCGTTAGAGGCTCCTAACGCTGGTTTTTACCGCCCGCTGGTATTTGGAGTCAGTCAGGAAAGGGTCTAACGCTCACTTTACAGCCGCGACTTTTCCATACCGCAGATCCCCCTACGCCATTTGCGTATCCTATCTTTTCAATGGGATCTTTCTAACGTCGGTATTTAGAGTCGTGGCTGAAGTGAGCGTTAGAAATCTAACGACAAAACTCCAGCCGCAGAAAAAAGTCAGTAGTTAAGAGCTTTCTGGGCTAACGCCGGTTTATAAAGCTCTTAACTACTGTACTCTAAAGGACACTAACACCCATAAACTACCTATGTACCCCTAAACCGAGGTCCCCCCACATCGCTGCCACTCTATTAAAAAATTTTAACCCCTAATCTGCCGCTCCGTACACTGCCGCCACTTACGTTATCCCTATGTACCCCTAATCTGCTGCCCCTAATACCGCCGACCCCTACATAATATTTATTAACCCCTAATCTGCGCCCCCGCTATCGCTGACACCTGCATATTTTTTTTAACCCCTAATCTGCCGCTCCGTACACCGCCGCAACCTACATTATACCTATGTACCCCTAATCTGCTGCCCCTAACACAGCCGACCCCTATATTGTATTTATTAACCCCTAATCTGCCACCCCAAACGTCGCCTCCACATACCTACAATTATTAACCCCTAATCTGCCGACCGGAGCTCGCCACTACTCTAATAACTGTATTAACCCCTAAAGCTAAGTCTAAACCTAACACTAACAACCCCCTAAGTTAAATATAATTTAAATCTAACAAAATAAATTAACTCTTATTAAATAAATTATTCCTATTTAAAGCTAAATACTTATCTGTAAAATAAACCCTAATATAGCTACAATATAAATTATAATTATATTTTAGCTATTTTAGGATTAATATTTATTTTACAGGCAACTTTGTATTTATTTTAACCAGGTACAATAGCTATTAAATAGTTATTAATTATTTAATAGCTAAAATAGTTAAAATAATTACAAAATTACCTGTAAAATAAATCCTAACCTAAGTTACAATTAAACCTAACACTACACTATCAATAAATTAATTAAATAAACTACCTACAATTACCTACAATTAAACCTAACACTACACTATCAATAAATTAATTAAATACAATACCTACAAATAACTACAATTAAATAAACTAACTAAAGTACAAAAAATAAAAAAGAACTAAGTTACAAAAAAATAAAAAAATATTTACAAACATTAGAAAAATATTACAACAATTTTAAACTAATAACACCTACTCTAAGCCCCCTAATAAAATAACAAAGACCCCCAAAATAAAAAATGCCCTACCCTATTCTAAATTAAAAAAGTTCAAAGCTCTTTTACCTTACCAGCCCTGAAAAGGGCCATTTGCGAGGCATGCCCCAAATAATTCAGCTCTTTTGCCTGTAAAAAAAAAATACAATACCCCCCTCAACATTACAACCCACCACCCACATACCCCTAATCTAACCCAAACCCCCCTTAAATAAACCTAACACTAAGCCCCTGAAGATCTTCCTACTTTGTCTTCACCATGCCAGGTATCACCGATCTCTCCAGGATCCGAAATCTTCATCCAAGCCCAAGCGGGGGCTGGCGATCCATAATCCGGCTGAAATCTTCTATCAAGCGGCGGCTGAAGAGGTCCAGAAGAGGCTCCAAAGTCTTCATCCTATCCGGGAAGAAGAGGAGATCCGGACCGGCAACCATCTTGATCCAAGCGGCATCTTCTATCTTCATCCGATGACGAACGGCTCCATCTTGAAGACCTCCAGCGCGGACCCATCTTCTTCTTCCGACGTCCAACTGAAGAATGAAGGTTCCTTTAAGGGACGTCATCCAAGATGGCGTCCCTCGAATTCCAATTGGCTGATAGGATTCTATCAGCCAATCGGAATTAAGGTAGGAAAATTCAGATTCAAGTTCAATCCGATTGGCTGATCCAATCAGCCAATCAGATTGAGCTCACATTCTATTGGCTGTTCCTGTGAAGACAAGGTAGGAAGATCTTCAGGGGCTTAGTGTTAGATTTATTTAAGGTGGGTTTGGGTTAGATTAGGGGTATGTGGGTGGTGGGTTGTAATGTTGGGGGGGGTGTATTGTATGTTTTTTTTTACAGGCAAAAGAGCTGAATTATTTGGGGCATGCCCTGCAAATGGCCCTTTTCAGGGCTGGTAAGGTAAAAGAGCTTTGAACTTTTTAAATTTAGAATAGGGTAGGGCATTTTTTTTATTTTGGGGGTCTTTGTTATTTTATTAAGGGGCTTAGAGTAGGTGTAATTAGTTTAAAATTGTTATAATATTTTTCTAATGTTTGTAAATATTTTTTTATTTTTTTGTAACTTAGTTCTTTTTTATTTTTGTACTTTAGTTAGTTTATTTAATTGTAGTTATTTGTAGGTATTGTATTTAATTAATTTATTGATAGTGTAGTGTTAGGTTTAATTGTAGGTAATTGTAGGTAGTTTATTTAATTTATTTATTGATAGTGTAGTGTTAGGTTTAATTATAACTTAGGTTAGGATTTATTTTACAGGTAATGTAATTATTTTAACTATTTTAGCTATTAAATAGTTATTAACTATTTAATAGCTATTGTACCTGGTTAAAATAAATACAAAGTTGCCTGTAAAATAAATATTAATCCTAAAATAGCTACAATATAATTATTATTTATTTTGTAGCTATATTAGGGTTTATTTTACAGGTAAGTATTTAGCTTTAAATAGGAATAATTTATATAATAAGAGTTAATTTATTTTGTTAGATTTAAATTATATTTAACTTAGGGGGGGGGTGTTAGTGTTAGGGTTAGACTTAGCTTTAGGGGTTAATCCATTTATTAGAGTAGCGGCGAGATTCGGTCGGCAGATTAGGGTTTAATTATTGTAGGTAGCTGGCGGCGACGTTGTGGGGGGCAGATTAGGGGTTAATAAATATAATATAGGGGTCGGCGGTGTTAGGGGCAGCAGATTAGGGGTACATAGGTATAATGTAGGTTGCGGCGGTGTACGGAGCGGCAGATTAGGGGTTAAAAAAATATGCAGGGGTCAGCGATAGCGGGGGCGGCAGATTAGGGGTTAATAAGCGTAAGGTTAGGGGTGTTTAGACTCGGGGTACATGTTAGAGTGTTAGGTGCAGACGTAGGAAGTGTTTCCCCATAGAAAACAATGGGGCTGCGTTAGGAGCTGAACGCTGCTTTTTTGCAGGTGTTAGGTTTTCTTTCAACTCAAATGGCCCCATTGTTTTCTATGGGGGAATCGTGCACGAGCACGTTTTTGAAGCTGGCCGCGTCCGTAAGCAACGCTGGTATTTAGAGTTGCAGTGGCGGTAATTATGCTCTACGCTCCCTTTTTTGGAGCCTAACGCAGCCATTCTGTGAACTCTAAATACCAGCGGTATTTAAAAGGTGCGGGGGAAAAAAAGCCAGCGTAGCTAACGCACCCCTTTGGCCGCAGAACTCTAAATCTAGCCGAGAAAGTCTGTAAACAATATTCTACTGACTATATACTGAGAGTCAAATAATAATTTGATATGACATTAGACATCACTTGGGTTTATAAAAAAAAGTGCTTTTCCTACTCTCCCTAGGGAGGCCAAAAAAACATTATGTAATCTAATAATGTTGCAAAGGAAATAGTTGGTTTAGGCACTTTGCAGCATTTTGAAAACATAGGTAACAGACACCTAGATTACGAGTTTTGTGTTATGATTGAAAAAGCAGTGTTATGGCCCATAAAGCTTCATTTTCCATAACGCTGCTATTACGAGTCTTGTCTGTATAGCTGTACCGCACACCTTTTAGCCTGTCACGCAACGTCAGTACCGCACTTTTTAAAAAGTCCTTTTTCAATGGGACTCTCATAGCACCGGTATTACGAGTTTGCCTGGGAGGCCAAAAAGTGAGCGGTACTCTCTATAACCACAAGATCCGTAACGCCATCTAAAGTCAGCAGTTATGAGTTTTTACGCTACAAAGCTGTAACATAAATCTCATAACTAAAGTGTTACAAAGTAAACTAATACCCATAAACGACCTATTAACCCCTTAACCAAGGCCCTCCCACATCGCAAACACTATAATAAATGTATTACCCCTAATATGCCGCTCCGGACATCGCCGCCACTATTAAAATGTATTAACCCCTATTCCGTCGCTCCCCGACATTGTCGCCACTATAATCAAGTTATTAACCCCTAAACCGCCGGCCTCCCGCATCGCAAACACTTTTTAAATATTATTAACCCCCTAATCTGCCGCTCCGGACATGGCTGTCACTATTAAAATCTATTAACCCCTATTCCGTCGCTCCCCAACATCGTTGCCACTATAATAAAGTTATTAACCCCTAAACCGCCGCCCTCCCGCATCGCAAACACTATTTATATAGTATTAACCCCTAATCTGCCGCTCCGGACATCACTGCCACTATTAAAATGTATTAACCCCTATTCCGCCGCTCCTCAACATTGTCGCCACTATAATAAAGTTATTAACCCCTAAACCGCCGCCCTCCCGCATCGCAAACACTATTTAAATATTATTAACCCCTAATCTGCTGTTACACCTTCGCTATAATAAACCTGTTAATCCCTAAACCGCAAGCCCCCCCAACAAGATATACTAAAATATACTATTAACCCCTAAACCAAAAGCCCACCACAATGAAATATACTATAATAAACCTATTAACCCCTAAACCGCAAGCCCCCCACAAGGAAATATACTAAAATAAACTATTAACCCCAAAACCTAACGACCCCCTAACTTTATATTAAAATTACAATTTCCCTATCTTAAATTAAAACTTAACTGTCAAATTAAATACATTAATTTTAAACTATTATAATTATTAAACTAAAATTAAACTAACTACTAATTAAATTAAACTAAACTACACATTAAAAAAATCCTATTGGCTGCTAAAATCTTATTGGCTGATCCAATCAGCCAATAGGATTGTGCTCTCATTCTATTGGCTGATTGGAACAGCCAATAGGATGAGAGCTCAATCCTATTGGCTGATTGGATTAGCCATCAGGATTTTAGCAGCTCTAATTCCTATTAGCTGATTGAAATCTTTCAGCCAATAGGAATGCAAGGGACACCATCTTGGATTACGTCACTTGCATTGAAGTTCCAGTTTATGGTGGCGACCGTATGAAGAGGATGCTCCGCACAAGATGTCTTCAGGATAGACCTGCACCGCACCAGAAGGATGAAGATAGAAGATGCCGTCTGAATGAAGACTTCTTGCCGCCTGGATGAGGACTTTGCAGGCTGGATGAAGATCAAAGAGGCCGCCTGGATGAAGACTTCTTGCCACATGGATGATGACTTTGCCGGCTGGATGGATCCTTCAAGTGGGACTTCAAGAACTGTAAGTGGATTGTTGGGGGTTTGTGTTTTTTTAAGGATTTTTTGGGTGGGTTTTATTTTTAGTTTAGGGTCTGGCATGTAAAAGAGCTAAATGCCCTTTTAAGGGCAATGCCCATACAAATGCCCTTTTCAGGGCAATGGTTAGCTTAGGTTTTTTTAGATAGCTATTTTATTTGGGGGGTTGGTTGTGGGGGTGGTGGGTTTTACTTTTGGGGGCGGGGGGTGTTTGTATTTTTTTTTACAGGTAAAAGAGCTGATATCTTTGGGACAATGCCCCACAAAAGGCCCTTCAAGGGCCATTGGTAGTTTATTGTAGGCTAGGGTTTCTTTTATTTTGGGGGGGGTGCTTTTTATTTTGATAGGGCTATTAGATTAGGTGTAATTATTTTTTATTTTTGATCATTTGTTTCCTATTTTTTGTAATTTAGTGTTTTTTTTATTTAATTTAGTTATTTTTAGTAATTTTAGGCCTAGATTTGGAGTTCGGCGGTAGCCGTCAAAACCAGCGTTAGAGGCTCCTAACGCTGGTTTTAGGCTACCGCCGGTATTTGGAGTCAGTGATTAAAGGGTCTAACGCTCACTTTTCAGCCACGACTTTTCCATACCGCAGATCCCCTTACGTAAATTGCGTATCCTATCTTTTCAATGGGATTTTTCTAACACCGGTATTTAGAGTCGTTTCTGAAGTGAGCGTTAGAGCTCTAACGACAAAATTCCAGCCGCCTGAAAATAGCAGGAGTTAAGAGCTTTCTGGCTAACGCCGGTTCATAAAGCTCTTAACTACTGTACCCTAAAGTACACTAACACCCATAAACTACCTATGTACCCCTAAACCGAGCTCCCCCCACATCGCCGCCACTCGATTTAAATTTTTAACCCCTAATCTGCCGACCGCCACCTACGTTATACTTATGTACCCCTAATCTGCTGCCCCTAACCCCGCCGACCCCTGTATTACATTTATTAACCCCTAACCTGCCCCCCACAACGTCGCCGCCAGCTACTTAAAATAATTAACCCCTAATCTTCCGACCGCAAAGCGCCGCCACCTACGTTATCCCTATGTACCCATAATCTGCTACCCCTAACACCGCCGACCCCTATATTATATTTATTAACCCCTAATCTGCCCCCCTCAACGTCGCCGACACCTGCCTACACTTATTAACCCCTAATCTGCCGAGCGGACCTGAGCGCTACTATAATAAAGTTATTAACCCCTAACCCGCCTCACTAACCCTATCATAAATAGTATTAACCCCTAATCTGCCCTCCCTAACATCACCGACACCTAACTTCAATTATTAACCCCTAATCTGACGACCGGAGCTCACCGCTATTCTAATAAATTGATTAACCCCTAAAGCTAAGTCTAACCCTAACACTAACACCCCCCTAACTTAAATATAATTTTAATCTAACGAAATAAATTAACTCTTATTAAATAACTTATTCCTATTTAAAGCTAAATACTTACCTGTAAAATAAATCCTAATATAGCTACAATATAAATTATAATTATATTATAGCTATTTTAGGATTAATATTTATTTTACAGGCAACTTGGTATTTATTTTAACTAGGTACAATAGCTATTAAATAGTTAAGAACTATTTAATAGCTACCTAGTTAAAATAATAACAAATTTACCTGTAAAATAAATCCTAACCTAAGATATAATTAAACCTAACACTACCCTATCAATAAATTAATTAAATAAAATACCTACAATTACTTACAATTAACCTAACACTACACTATCAATAAATTAATTAAACACAATTGCTACAAATAAATACAATTAAATAAACTAGCTAAAGTACAAAAAATAAAAAAGAACTAAGTTACAAAAAATAATAAAATATTTACAAACATAAGAAAAATATTACAACAATTTTAAACTAATTACACCTACTCTAAGCCCCCTAATAAAATAACAAAGCCCCCCAAAATAAAAAATTCCCTACCCTATTCTAAATTAAAAAAGTTACAAGCTCTTTTACCTTACCAGCCCTGAACAGGGCCCTTTGCGGGGCATGCCCCAAGGATTTCAGCTCTTTTGCCTGTAAAAAAAAACATACCATACCCCCCCCCCAACATTACAACCCACCACCCACATACCCCTAATCTAACCCAAACCCCCCTTAAATAAACCTAACACTAAGCCCCTGAAGATCTTCCTACCTTGTCTTCACCATACCAGGTTTACCGATCCGTCCTGGCTCCAACATCTTCATCCAACCCAAGCGGGGGTTGGCGATCCATCATCCGGTGCTGAAGAGGTCCAGAAGAGGCTCCAAAGTCTTCCTCCTATCCGGCAAGAAGAGGACATCCGGACCGGCAAACATCTTCTCCAAGCGGCATCTTCAATCTTCTTCCATCCGGTGCGGAGCGGGTCCATCTTGAAGCAGGCGACGCGGATCCATCCTCTTCTTCCGTTGTCTCCCGACGAATGACGGTTCCTTTAAGGGACGTCATCCAAGATGGCGTCCCTCGAATTCCGATTGGCTGATAGGATTCTATCAGCCAATCGGAATTAAGGTAGGAATTTTCTGATTGGCTGATGGAATCAGCCAATCAGAATCAAGTTCAATCCGATTGGCTGATCCAATCAGCCAATCAGATTGAGCTCGCATTCTATTGGCTGATCGGAACAGCCAATAGAATGCGAGCTCAATCTGATTGGCTGATTGGATCAGCCAATCGGATTGAACTTGATTCTGATTGGCTGATTCCATCAGCCAATCAGAAAATTCCTACCTTAATTCCGATTGGCTGATAGAATCCTATCAGCCAATCGGAATTCGAGGGACGCCATCTTGGATGACGTCCCTTAAAGGAACCGTCATTCGTCGGGAGACAACGGAAGAAGAGGATGGATCTGCGTCGCCTGCTTCAAGATGGACCCGCTCCGCACCGGATGGAAGAAGATTGAAGATGCCGCTTGGAGAAGATGTTTGCCGGTCCGGATGTCCTCTTCTTGCCGGATAGGAGGAAGACTTTGGAGCCTCTTCTGGACCTCTTCAGCACCGGATGATGGATCGCCAACCCCCGCTTGGGTTGGATGAAGATGTTGGAGCCAGGACGGATCGGTGAACCTGGCATGGTGAAGACAAGGTAGGAAGATCTTCAGGGGCTTAGTGTTAGGTTTATTTAAGGGGGGTTTGGGTTAGATTAGGGGTATGTGGGTGGTGGGTTGTAATGTTGGGGGGGGGGTATGGTATGTTTTTTTTTACAGGCAAAAGAGCTGAAATCCTTGGGGCATGCCCCGCAAAGGGCCCTGTTCAGGGCTGGTAAGGTAAAAGAGCTTGTAACTTTTTTAATTTAGAATAGGGTAGGGAATTTTTTATTTTGGGGGGCTTTGTTATTTTATTAGGGGGCTTAGAGTAGGTGTAATTAGTTTAAAATTGTTGTAATATTTTTCTTATGTTTGTAAATATTTTATTATTTTTTGTAACTTAGTTCTTTTTTATTTTTTGTACTTTAGCTAGTTTATTTAATTGTATTTATTTGTAGCAATTGTGTTTAATTAATTTATTGATAGTGTAGTGTTAGGTTAATTGTAGGTAATTGTAGGTAGTTTATTTAATTAATTTATTGATAGGGTAGTGTTAGGTTTAATTATATCTTAGGTTAGGATTTATTTTACAGGTAAATTTGTTATTATTTTAACTAGGTAGCTATTAAATAGTTCTTAACTATTTAATAGCTATTGTACCTAGTTAAAATAATTACAAAGTTGCCTGTAAAATAAATATTAATCCTAAAATAGCTATAATATAATTATAATTTATATTGTAGCTATATTAGGGTTTATTTTACAGGTAAGTATTTAGCTTTAAATAGGAATAAGTTATTTAATAAGAGTTAATTTATTTCGTTAGATTAAAATTATATTTAATTTAGGGGGGGTGTTAGTGTTAGGGTTAGACTTAGCTTTAGGGGTTAATACATTTATTATAGTAGCGGTGAGGTCCGCTCGGCAGATTAGGGGTTAATAATTGAAGGTAGGTGTCGGCGATGTTAGGGAGGGCAGATTAGGGGTTAATACTATTTATGATAGGGTTAGTGAGGCGGATTAGGGGTTAATAACTTTATTATAGTAGCGCTCAGGTCCGCTCGGCAGATTAGGAGTTAATAAGTGTAGGCAGGTGTCGGCGACGTTGAGGGGGGCAGATTAGGGGTTAATAAATATAATATAGGGGTCGGCGATGTTAGGGCAGCAGATTAGGGGTACATAGGGATAACGTAGGTTGCGGCGGTTTACGGAGCGGCAGATTAGGGGTTAGAAAAATATGCAGGTGTCAGCGATAGCGGGGGCGGCAGATTAGGGGTTAATAAGTGTAAGGTTAGGGGTGTTTAGACTCGGGGTACATGTTAGAGTGTTAGGTGCAGACGTAGAAAGTGTTTCCCCATAGGAAACAATGGGGCTGCGTTAGGAGCTGAACGCTGCTTTTTTGCAGGTGTTAGGTTTTTTTTCAGCTCAAACAGCCCCATTGTTTCCTATGGGAGAATCGTGCACGAGCACGTTTTTGAGGCCGGCCGCGTCCGTAAGCAACTCTGGTATCGAGAGTTGCATTTGCGGTAAAAATGCTCTACGCTCCTTTTTTGGAGCCTAACGCAGCATTTGTTTAAACTCTCGATACCAGAGTTAAATTTATGGTGCGGCCAGAAAAAAGCCCGCGGAGCGTTAACAGCCCTTTTACCGCCGAACTCCAAATCTAGGCCTAAGTGTTTTTTTTTATGTGTAATGTTAGGTTAGGTTTTATTTCACAGGTAAGTTTGTATTTATTTTAACTAGGTAGTTAGTAAATAGTTAATAACTTTTTACTAATTAGTCTACCTAGTTAAAATAAATACAAACTTACCTGTGAAATAAAAATAAAACCTAAGCTAGCTATAATATAACTATTAGTTATATTGTAGCTAGTTTAGGTTTTATTTCACAAGTTAGAACTGAAGACTGGCGACCACGGAGCCATGGAGCGCGGAGATCCTCTTCGTACGATCACCGCCGCACACTGAGGATTGAATTCAAGATACGCATTTAAATATTGGGTACCTTGCATTCCTATTGGCTGATTTGAGTCTTCAAATTCAAATCAGCCAATAGGATGAGAGCTACTGAAATGTATTGTAAAGATGAGACTTTCTAGCGCTTAAAGCTAATACCCCATAAGGAAAGAGTCAAGGCTCAAAGTGTGGTTAATAATATCAAAATGTATTCAACTGTGACGCAGTATAAAATATATTAAATAAAGTGACAATAAAATGTGTCTCTATAAAAACCTTATTTGAAATAGGTTGGCCAACCTTATAAAATTCCAGTCATAAAACAAATAAATTCAGTTGATTGACTGCATAAAAATACTGAGTTACAACTTCATTGCAATATCAAAGTTATTCAATGTTTGGAAAATTAATAAATCAATTGATTATAATGTTACTGCAATTAACAGGATGATCGTTGCAGTTTGTATAACTTACTGAAAATACAGTGAGTTGTAACGACTTAGTCGCAAATATATAATACAATTGTTGCAGTTAGGATAACTTCCTAAAAATACAGAGAGGGATACAGTTCGCACTTTTTATAAAATGGAATCTGTGATCAATTCCTATAGAGAGAAATATACATGCATGCTAATATGATAATTTAAACACTTTCTTGCTTAAAGAGTATAGCGAAATATAAGCACAATTTTTATGAAAGGAAATGTATGTGCGCACTCTGTATGATTAAAGTCACAGTATTGATGTGAACGAAGTATACTTGCAGTCTGAATCCAACGTTTGATCATCAATACATCAATACTGTGACTTTAATCATACAGAGTGTGCAGATACTTTTTCTTTCATAAAAATTGCGCTTATATTTCGCTATACTCTTTAAGCAAGAAAGTGTTTAAATTATCATATTAGCATGCATGTATATTTCTCTCTATAGGAATTGATCACAGATTCCATTTTATAAAAAGTGCGAACTGTATCCCTCTCTGTATTTTTAGGAAGTTATCCTAACTGCAACAATTGTATTATATATTTGCGACTAAGTTGTTACAACTCACTGTATTTTCAGTAAGTTATACAAACTGCAACGATCATCCTATTAATTGCAGGAACATTATAATCAATTGATTTATTAATTTACCAAACATTGAATAACTTTGATATTACAATGAAGTTGTAACTCAGTATTTTTATGCAGTCAATCAACTGAATTTATTTGTTTTATGACTGGAATTTTATAAGGCTGGCCAACCGATTTCAAATAAGGTTTTTATAGAGACACATTTTATTGTCACTTTATTTAATATATTTTATACTGCTTCACAGTTGAATACATTTTGATATTATTAACCACACTTTGAGCCTTGACTTTTTCCTTATGGGGTATTAGCTTTGAGCGCTAGAAAGTCTCATCTTTACAATACATACCCAAATTACCTGAAGCTTAGAGGAAGCCTCATTAGACTTATTAGCATACCCCTAACAGCGCACAGTTCATACACCTTCAACAACAAAACAAACAAAAAAAATGAGAGCTACTGAAATCCTCTTGGCTGATTTGAACAGCCAATAGGATTTCAGTAGCTCTCAACCTATTGGCTGATTTGAATTTGAAGACTCAAATCAGCCAATAGGAATGCAAGGTACCCCATATTTAAAAACACGTACCTTGTGCAAAGAGGATCTCCGCACTCCATGGCTCTGCGGTTGCCGGTCTTTAGTTCCGCTGTCACCGGTCTTCAGTTCCGCGGTCACCAGTCTTCAGTTCCGCGCTCTGTGCCAGCTTGTTCCTGGAAGAAGATAGAAGATATCGCCCATTGGAAGAAGACTTCACCGCTGAACTTCAGGAACCGTGAGTACCTATCTGGGGGTTAGATTTAGGCTTTTTTTTTTTTTTTTTTTTTTTTTTAGATTAGGGATTTAATGAGCCTTTGAAAAAGAGCTGAATGCCCTTTTAAGGGCAGTAAAATAGCTGAATGCCCTTTTAAGGGCAATGTCCATACAAATGCCCATTTAGGGGCAATGAGTAGTTTAGGACTTTTTAGTGTTAGATTTTTCTATTTTGGGGGGTTTGGTGGGTGGGGGGTTTTAATGTTAGAGGGGGGACTTAGTATTTTTTTTGTAAGGTAAAAGAGCTGTTTAACTTAGCGCAATACCCTACAAAAGGCCCTTGTAAGGGCTATTGGTAGTTTAGCATTAGATTAGGGGGTGTTTTTATTTTGGGGGCTTTTTATTTTCATAGGGATTAGGTTTAATTTTTAAATTTTTGATCATTTGGTTTATTATTTTATGTAATGTTAGAATTTTTTTTTTAAATCTTATATTAATTTAATATATTTTTTTTAAGTAATGTTATCTTTTTTATTTTATTTGTTTGTAACTTAGTATTTTTTAATTTATGTAATTGGGGTTGATTTATGGGGTGCTAGGTTAGGGAATTTAGTAACTGAATTAGTTATTTGTTTTGTGGGGGTTTGGCAGTTTAGGGGTTAATAGTTTTATTAGGATTATTGCGTTGTGTGGGTCTGGCGGTTTAGGTTTTAATAGTTTTATTAGAATGATTACGTTGTGTGGGTTTGGCGGAATAGTGGTTAATCGATTTATAAGGTTTGTTGCTATGTGGGTTAATGGCGGATTAAGGGTTAATAGTTTTAATAGGTACTTTGCGATGTGGGATAATGGCAGATTAGGGGTTAATAGTTTTAATAGGGACTTTGTAATGCGGATTAGGGGTTAATACATTTATTAGGTAGTTTGCGATGTTGGGATTGGCGGATTTAAGAGTTAATACTTTTATTAGGTAGATCGTGATGTGGGTGAATACATTTAATTAGGCATATTGCATTGTGGGGGGATGTCGGTTTAGGGGTTAATACTTTTATTATTAGTTCCGATGTGGGTTTGATGGCGGATATAGGGGTTTTAAGTGTCAGGTTTATTTTTGGGAGGCGGGTTAGACTTTTACGGGAGATTTGACTTTTTTTTTATTTTCTTAGGCGCCGGCAGTTTCTAATGTGTTGTAAGACACTGGCGACTCCAGAAATTTGTATTTAGGCACATTTCTGGGCATTGCTAGTTTATCCGACTTACGGCACTTTATGAACTGCCGGCAGGATTTATGTGATACCCCGATGTGCAAGGTGAAATTACGGGCCGCATATGTAATCTTGCCCAAGGTGCCTAATGTACATTTAATGTACAAGCCAAATAACTTTTTTTAACATTACCTCCTTGTTTGTTGTAATTGTTTTTCAGTGGCCACATCCCCTCACCAATTGCCTTATTTTGAGAAGCTGAAAAAGGGACATAATTAAAAAGTGTCTTGTTAGGAAAACATGAGGGCTGGATTTGGTAACATGGTGTTACTGCAATGTTTCTCAATAGGATATTATGTTATATATATCATTTAATCCTATTAAAAAGATATACATTTTAATAGGTTGCTGTGCATGTGACTGAAAGCACTCAGAGCATATTTTGGAGAAGGTGGGTGTGCATAGCCTACCGCACAGAGCCTGCCCGTCCCTTAGGGGAACCTAGTTAGTTGCCTGGGGCACAAAGAACCTAGGCGCTTATTTAAAAAAAAGGTGGGTTTAAGTGCTGCGGGCCCATAGGCTATTGATCACTCACACTCAGGAGCCTCAGAGAGCACAGAGGACAACAGTAGCTGCAGCCTCTTCTCCATTCTCCAACCCTCCCTCAGTTGCTTCCCTGGTGATGCTAAGGCATTCATTTTAGTACTCACTAAACACAGACAGCTGTCTCAGCAGCAAGAATACATCAGCATGTGAGTGTCCACATTGCATGCACCGAGTGGTAGAACAGGCAGGGGAATGATGCAGGGACTGTGTCCTAAGCATTCTTACTTCTATGTCCATTTAACTTGTGGGAATAAGTGACATGGAGCTAATAGATTGGGGTTTTATTTATTTATTAGCTTGCAAAGTGTTATTTTTTAATATATGTTGTATTGATAAACAGACCAAGGCAGTAATTTAACTATCTATCGGCTAGATTACGAGTCTTGCGTTATGAGTAAAAAAGCAGCGTTAAGCCTCATAACGCTGCTTTTTTACTACCGCTGCTATTACGAGTCTTGCAGATTTAGGGGCACTACACACTTTTTTGGCCTTACCACAAATCAACGTAAGCAAATTGGGTATAGTTTTTTTACAATGGGACTTCCATAGCGCCGGTATTACAAGCTTGTCCTTGGAGGCCAAAAAGTGAGCGGTACACCCTATACCGTCAAGATTCGTACCGCATTCTAAAGTCAGTAGTTATGAGTTTTACACTACAATGCCGTAGCATAAAACTCATAACTAAAGTACTAAAAAGTACACTAATACCCATAAACTACCTATTAACCCCTAAACCGAAGCCCTCCCGCATCGCAAACACTAAAAGAAAATTATTAACCCCTAATCTGCCGCTCCCAACATCGCCGCCACTATAATAAACATATTAACCCCTAAACCGCCGCACTCCCGCCTCGCAAACACTAGTTAAATATTATTAACCCCTAATATGCCGCCCCTAACATCGCTGCCACCTAACGTCGCCACCACTATACTAAATTTATTAACCACTAAATCTAAGTCTCACCCTAACCCTTATACCCCCTAACTTAAATATAATAAAAATAAATATAAATAAAAATTACTATCATTACCTAAATAATTCCTATTTAAAACTAAATACTTACCTGTAAAATAAACCCTAAGCTAGCTACAATATATCTAATAGTTACATTGTATCTAGTATAGGATTTATTTTTATTTTACAGGCAAGTTTGTATTTATTTTAACTAGGTAGAATAGTTACTAAATAGTTATTAACTATTTAATAACTACCTAGCTAAAATAAATACAAATTTACCTGTAAAATAAAACCTAACCTGTCTTACACTAACACCAAACGTAACCCTACAATTAAATAAATTCCCAAAATTAAATACAATTAACTAAATTCAATACAATTCGCTAAATTACAAAAAACAAACAAATACTAAATTACACAAAATAAAAAACAAATTACAAGAGATTTAAACTAATTACACCTAATCTAATAGCCTATCAAAATAAAAAAAGCCCACCCAAAATAAAAAAACCCTAGCCTAAACTAAACTACCAATAGCCCTTAAAAGGGCCTTTTGCGGGGCATTGCCCCAAAGAAATCAGCTCTTTAACCTGTCAAAAAATACACAAACAACCACCCCAACAGTAAAACCCACCACCCACACAACCAACCCCCCAAATAAAACCTTAACTAAAAAAAACTAAGCTCCCCATTGCCCTGAAAAGAGCATTTGGATGGGCATTGCCCTTAAAAGGGCTGTTTAGCTCTATTGCAGCCCAAACCCCTAATCTAAAAATAAAACCCACCCAATACACCCTTAAAAAATCCTAACACTAACCCCCGAAGATCCACTTACAGTTTGAAGAGCCGGGAGAAGTCTTCATCCAAGCGGCAAGATGTCCTCAACGAAGCCGGCAGAAGTGGTCCTCCAGACGAGCAGAAGTCTTCACCCAGACAGCATCTTCTATCTTCATCCTTCCGACGCGGAGCGGCTCCATCTTCAAGACATCCGGCACGTAGCATCCTCTTCAATCGACGGCTTCTTCTACAATGAAGGTTCCTTTAAATGACGTCATCCACGATGGCGTCCCTTAGATTCCGAATGGCTGATAGAATTCTCTCAGTCAATCAGAATTAAGGTTGAAAAAATCCTATTGAACTTCAATCCTATTGGCTGACCCAATCAGCCAATAGGATTGAGCTTGCATTCTATTGGCTGTTCCAATCAGCCAAAAGAATGTGAGCTCAATCCTATTGGCTGATTGCATCAGCCAATAGGACTTTTTCAACCTTAATTCTGATTGGCTGATAGAATTCTATCAGCCAATCGGAATCTAAGGGACACCATCTTGGATGACGTCATTTAATGGAACCTTCATTGTAGAAGAAGCTGTCGATTAAAGAGGATGCTCCGCACCGGATGTCTTGAAGATGGAGCCGCTTCATGTCGGAAGGATGAAGATAGAAGATGCTGTCTGGGTGAAGACTTCTGCCCATCTGGAGGACCACTTCTGCCGGCTTCATTGAGGACACCTTGTCGCTTGGATGAAGACTTCTCCCGGCTTCGTTGAGGATGGATGTCAGCTCTTCAAAACTGTAAGTGGATCTTCGGGGGTTAGTGTTAGGATTTTTTAAGGGTGTATTGGGTGGGTTTAATTTTTAGATTAGGAGTTTGGGCTGCAATAGAGCTAAATGCCCTTTTAATGGCAATGCCCATCCAAATGCCCTTTTCAGGGCAATGTGGAACTTAGGTTTTTTTAGTTAGGGTTTTATTTGGGGGGGGGGTTGTGTGGGTGGTGGGTTTTACTGTTGGGGTGGTTGTTTGTATTTTTTGACAGGTAAAAGAGCTGATTTCTTTGGGGCAATGCCACGCAAAAGGCCCTTTTAAGGGCTATTGGCAGTTTAGTTTAGGCTAGGGCTTTTTTTTATTTTGATAGGGCTATTAGATTAGGTGTATTTAGTTTAAAGATCTTGTCATTTGTTTTTTATTTTCTGTAATTTAATGTTGTTGTTTTTTAATTTAGCTAATTGCATTGAATTTAGTTAATTGTATTTAATTTAGGGAATTTATTTAATTGTAGGGTTAGGTTAGGTGTTAGTGTATGACAGGTTAGGTTTTATTTACAGGTAAATTTGTATTTATTTTAGCTAGGTAGTTATTAAATAGTTAATAACTATTTAGTAACTATTCTACCTAGTTAAAATAAATACAAACTTGCCTGTAAAATAAAAATAAACCCTAAGCTAGATACAATGTAACTATTAGTTATATTGTAGCTAGCTTAGGGTTTATTTTACAGGTAAGTATTCAGTTTTAAATAGGAATTATTTAGTTATTAATAGTAGGTTTGATTTAGATTTAATTTAATTATATTTAAGTTAGGGGGTGTTTAGGGTTAGACTTAGATTTAGGGGTTAATAAATATAGTATGGTGGCGGAGACGTTGGAAGTGGCAGATTAGGGTTAATAATATTTAACTAGTGTTTGTGATGCGGGAGTGTGGCAGTTTAGGGGTCAATATGTTTATTATAGTGGCGGTGACGTTGGGGGCGGCAGATTAGGGTTTAATAAGTATAATGTAGGTGTCGGTGATGTCCAGAGTGGCAGATTAGGGGTTAATAAAAATAATGTAGATGTCGGGGGCGGCAGATTAGGGGTTAATAAGTGTAAGATTAGGGGTGTTTAGACTCGGGGTTCATGTTAGGGTGTTAGGTGTAAACATAAAATGTGTTTCCCCATAGGAATCAATGGGGCTGCGTTACTGAGCTTTACGCTGCTTTTTTGCAGGTGTTAGACTTTTTCTCAGCTGGCTCTCCCCATTGATGTCTATGGGGAAATTGTGCATGAGCACATACAACCAGCTCACCGCTGATTTAAGCAGCGCTGGTATTGGAGTGCGGTATGGAGCTCAATTTTGCTCTACGCTCACTTCTTGTCTTTTAACGCTGGGCTTAGAAAAACCTGTAATACCAGCGCTGTAGGAATGTGAGCGGTGAGAATAACTTGCAAGTTAGCAACGCACCCCTCATAACGCAAAACTCGTAATCTAGCCGTATGTTTACTCTCAAAATGATGTTCCTTATATTGCCACAAATTAAGGAGTATACTGATTGCTTTTATTTTCCATTCTGGATTTCATTTTTGTTTCTCAAATGACATCATGTTCCGTCAGCCAAAATGTCATCATACTGGAAAAAGGCAGCTGTTAAAATACATTTTTACTATAGATGACATAAAGTTATCCCTAGCAACATAGCATAACTTTTAGAGGGACATCTGTTTAAATAGCCAATTTCAATCTGCCAAAAAGCAATGATTCAACATAATTACTGTTATCTATAAAGTATTGGGAAGATGGTCAGATATGCAAAATGTTTCAAATAAACTTATTTAAAGGGACATAAACTCAAAAGCGAAATGCATACAAATGCAATATATTTTGAATAGAAGCTTCTAGTAAAAATTATGCTTCATTAATAGCTTCTACTGTGCACAGGGCATATGCACATATGCCCAATGCACCTGCATTTAAACACTGTGCCTGCTCAGAAAACATATTTTGTGCCAGCTATTACTCAGCTTGCATAATTGCTGAATTATATATGTCACAGCCCGCTCTCTGAGCAGGTGATATGTTTGAACCTATGGGGCCGATTTATTAAAGTGCGAGGGGACATGATACAATGTAGTGTATCATGTCCGCCACACATCGATAAATGCCGAAAGTATACGCTGTCTGCATTTATCATTGCGCAAGCAGTTCTTGTGAACTGCTTGTGCAATGCTGCCCCCTGTATAGGATCGGGTGGATTGATGTCCGCAGCCTCAGAGAAGGCGGACCAGTTATGGAGCAGCGGTCTTAAAGGACCAGTCAACAAAGTAGATTTGCATAATCAACAAATGCAAGATAACAAGACAATGCAATAGCACTTAGTCTGAACTTCAAATGTGTAGTAGATTTAAAAGTTATGTCTTTTTCCACTCCCCCTATACCATGTGACAGCCATCAGCCAATCACAAATGCATACACGTACCATGTGACAGCCAATAGCCATTCACAAATGCATACACACTTATTCTTGCACATGCTCAGTAGGATATAAAAAGACTGTGCACATTTTGTTAATGGAAATAAATTGGAAAGTTGTTTAAAATGGCATGCTCTATCTGAATAATGAAAGTTTAATTTTTAGTGAATGTCCCTTTAAGACCGCTGCTTCATAACTGCTGTTTCCGGCGAGCCTGAAGGCTCGCGCAGGAACATGGGCTGATAATTCGGCCCCTATATGTGCACTGTGCACAGTATAAACTATTACTGAAACAGCCATAGCTTTTTTATTTTTATTTTTGGCTCAAAGGTGTATATGTATGTGTGTGTATTTCTCTTTTTGTATGTACAGGATATACAGTATGTGTATATGCATATACATAAACAAATACAAATTTACAAACATACATACATAGCACCTTTGAGCCCTTGACAATTTTATCAGTAATAGGGGGATATTTATCAAAGGTCTGGCGGACTTGATCCGACAGTGGGGATCAGGTCCGCCAGACCTCGCTGAATGCAGAGAGCAATACGCTCTCCGTATTTAGCATTGCACCAGCAGCTCTTGTGAGCTGCTGGTGCAATGCCGCCCCCTGCAGATGTATGTCCGCCTGCTCAGAGCAGGAGTTATGGAGAAGCGGTCTTTAGACAGACACACGGGCCCTCAACAAATGTTGGATAGGCAGAGTGAAAGTTAAAACATAACTTTTACTTTTATGGCAATTAAAAAAATGGTAGCATATTAAAAACACAAGCAAAGTTAGCTGGATTTAAGGATGAGTATGAATAAGTGAGGGAAAATCACAGTGGTTTATGGGTACTATCGCTTTAAGTGGCCTAGGATGTAGGTGTTAATCCATGGTCACAAGATTTCAGTGGTATCTCTAAAGCAATGGAAAAATATATAAATGATTACACGTTAGATTTGTTTACTGACTTCTGCAGTTCTCTATACTATACTACTACTGAACCTCCTTGGTGTATTGCTGTTGGCTGACTCATGGGATGCCCGGAGAGGTGACATCCTTCCATTTAGTGTATATTGAGCTAAGTCATATCATACAGTAAGAGGACTACAAGTTTATTACTTCACTTCCATTGCCCAGTGCTGTTTTCGTTGATCCCCTGCACTACAGGCCGGGGATCATTGGTAGCCTAATGGGCGGCACTCTTGTAATTCTTCACACAAATTGGAAAACAGCAAACTTAAAACACTGGGGCACAGAACCTGCCAAGTCTTCTATAGTCACAAATTACCACATAGATTCCAGCCTACAATTTATTTAAAAGGACCTTTATTGTCTCCTTGCTGGGTCCATAGGTAAAACAATGTTGTCCTTAGAACCTGTATAACACTTGCCATCTCCTTATCATCTAGCTATTCTATTTCTTCTAACTTAAAACCACTCTATGTTACCTACCTCAGGGGTATATGCCTCCTATCTCTTTTGGTTATTGTCCGTTTGACGTTACAGGAGCAAAAAGAGTTATATACATAAGCTCTTATCGATTCAGATTACCTTTATGCTATCTGTATTGCGCTCTCCCAGCACAGGGTGTAACACTTTGCTCATCCTTTTGCTCCTTCACTCTTTTCAAATCTTTTTTTGCTCTAATGTATTGCTGTAACATTAGTAAGATGTCTTATTTTACTATCTTGTTGCTAAACAATTCTTTTTATTCATTGTTACTGACTGTACTGTTTCTTGTGAAAATTATTAAATAAAACAAATACAAAAAAAGATGTGAAGTTTGTCTGTATAGTCAGGTGATCACTGAGGTAACTATGAACACCTTGCAAGAAAAAAAGTGCTTGTATTTCTATACTACACAATGGGACCTCTCTAATCTATATTATAACCCCCTAAAATCCTGTATGGGCCCCTATTTCCCATGTGATTACCCTTGATGACAATTCAGTGATCATTTTCAATATTATAACTAAAATCTATGCAAACATTATACATTTGTTTATACAGTTTTTGCTGCAGCTATCTCAAATGCCATGAATTGTAAATATAATAATGGCATATTGTATATCTGCTGGGCCTGCTTAAAAAAAAAAAAATCCAATATATAATTTGTGTAGGTCACTCACTGAAATTTGACTTACAATAGGGTTTAATTGTAGGTAGCAAAAAAGCTCAAAATTGGCTTAGCACTGAGACAAAAAAAAAGGCTTAGCAGCAAAAAAGGGTTAATTTCCTGTTAAAAAGCAAATGAGTGCCAGTCTGGATCCATTACAACTATTGCCATTAACCATTATTGCATCATTGCATGCATTGTAATACACAACAAATATAATATTTAAAGGGGCTTATAAATAGCAATAGCTATTGATAAGGGAGGAGGGTAACCCTACTACAAAGTATTTAAAATGCAAATGTATGGAAATATAGGCCTAGATGCCAATCAAGCCACAATTAATAGCAAACTAATGATGAATTATAGGCAACCCTGCCCGTATTAATTGCTGCTTGTAAGCAGTCAAAGTCCTGGTGACTTTCTATGAGAAATAAAAATGTATATCACAATTCAGGTGCAGCTTCTTGCAACCTGACACTCAAAACCATTCCTCATAGTGACTTCCTTAATCGTGTGTTAGGTTGTGGAGAGATCAAATATAAATTATCTATACCATTGAGTTAACCCTGGTACCAATATTATACAGGTACTAGTGTTTTCACTTGATTAGAGGTATTCTCAGATATAGTTAGTTGTAGTAGGTGGCGCAAACCAAGTTGCTATTCCCAATGGGTCTTACTGTAAGTATGTGTGATAATATGTGGGCTCAATATATGTTAATGTTTTGATGAGTCCTAATTTTATATTCTCTTTTGGAAAAAAATGGATGTCGAAACTATTTAAGAAATAAATATGATCCTTTATTTGATTATGGTAAATTTACCCAATAGTAGTGATGCTAAAAGTACAGTTAAACAAAAATTGTTACAATTCCTTCAAAGTTTAAAAAATGACACCGGTGTCTCTGTGTATAAAAATGTACATAATATATAAAAAATAAATTAAATTAAAATAATAACGTTGAAATCTTATAATTTATACAGTTTTGGGTTTATCACAAGTTGTAATTTCTAACAGAATGTTTGTAGATACAATTTTATGGTGGATAAAACAATAGTTGCTGTATAGTTCATATAGGATACTTTGTTTCAAGTTCAGCTATGCAATTGAGATCTTATCTTAGGCAACTATATATCAAATGTAGAGGTATGTTGGTGCGATTTTTATCACACTATTATATAAGTATACAAATTAGTACCTTGAAGTGTATCTGTTTGATATCACTTTTGTGAGATAATTGCAGTTAAATAAACGCCGCTATGCCAGTGTTTTGATTAAGTTTCAAGATCAAGCTGGTGGCAGTTCTATATGAGCTGCTGGCGGTTAAATAAATGCCGCTTTGGTTCCTCTTATTAGGTGGGCTTATCTGTTTGCTGCGAGAAAATTCACTTTTATATAAGTGTTTGGGTAGTTGTCGTGGCCGCTCAGTTACCTTATCCTTTGTCGGTCAGTGACCGATCGCGCTCTTAAGGGTTTCTTGGTGGGATCTTCGTTGCGGTTAAGTGCTAACCGTTTGCTGATGTTTTTTAAGTATCTCCGGTTTTTCTATTCTGTGGCTTGTCTGTCGGTCAGTGACCGATCACGATGGTATGGTTGTTGGATAACCTCCTGATGTGGAATTTTTGCGTGCCTTTCCGGTCTGTTGTTCCCAGGTTTCTTAGATGTCGGTCAGTGACCGATCTGGGTGCTGAAATGTGGTTGTTGGGATAAGTAGAAAGTTTGTAGGATAAGTAGAAAAAGGATTTCTATTTATAAATGTGATCTTTGCGGTTAAATATATGCCGCTCAGTGGGAACTTGAATATTTCAACTGGGTATAGCTGGTATTCACTTTGTCTTCTCAAATCCTGTGCAGGTGTGCTCTGGTATCAACATGTTTCGGCTGGACAGCCTTTTTCAAGATACCAGATGTGGGGATTCAAAGGCTATTTAAAGCCTCTCTAATTTAGCAATAAATCACTAATTGATGATATACATAAAATCAAAAAATCAGGAACAATTATAAAATGCTGTTTTATTATATAACATAGGTATCCTTGGGTCTTAATTATAATATAGTTGGGTGTTTTTATGTAGCGATAAACATTTTATATGATTACTTTTAAAATAGAGAAAGATATTATATATCTTAATGTCAATTACTTTTAGAGTGTATATTTTAGTCACTTTATGAAACCATGGATATTTTTAAAAGGTTTCTGTAATTAGAGCGTAATATTAGAGTGAAATAATTTGTCTATACTTATCGTTGTATGGATATTTTAACCATAAAATATAGTTAAAACGGGGCCAATGGTGAAATTAGAATTTAGTGAAATAAAAGTTAGATGGGCCAAAAGAGAATATAAATTTAAGTGAATCTTTTGACTCTAGTTTGAATGTTTCTATTTGTTATCTGTGGGCTACAATAACCAGATAGTGGGTATTGTAAAAATATAGTAAAGAGCTGTATGATCCAATGAGTGTGTTGTACCAATACTTTTCTAGTTTTTGTGGATATTAGTATTATCGGATGAGAGATTAGCCTTCTTGTATGAATTTTTATAATTATTGTAGGAATTTTTAAATTTCAAGTTGTTTGTCCTTAGACTGTAAAACTAAGTTGTAATTTTGTCAAATATATATATATATTATTTTAGAATTCTATTGTATTTAATCAACTTGGTTTGTTAGTGTGATGGCTTGGTTTTTATGATCTTAAAAAATGGCCTATGTGTTAGTTTAAATTTCAAGTGGTGTGTCCTTAGACTGTAAAACTATATATTTATTTATGATATATATATATATATTTTCTTGAGTAGTTTTATTATGTTTAGTAAATATGTTTTAATGGTGTGTTTGCGTGTTTTCGTGTCTATACTTATCGTTGTGTGGATATTTTAACCATAAAATGGGGCCAATTGTGAAATAAAAATTAGTGAAATAAAAATTAGTGAAATAAAAGTTAGATGGGCCAAAAGAGAATATAAATTTAAGTGAATCTTTTGACTCTAGTTTGAATGTTTCTATTTGTTATCTGTGGGCTACAATAACCAGATAGTGGGTATTGTAAAAATATAGTAAAGAGCTGTATGATCCAATGAGTGTGTTGTACCAATACTTTTCTAGTTTTTGTGGATATTAGTATTTTCGGATGAGAGATTAGCCTTCTTGTATGAATTTTTATAATTATTGTAGGAATTTTAAAATTTCAAGTTGTTTGTCCTTAGACTGTAAAACTAAGTGGTAATTTTGTCAAATATATATATATTTTATTTTAGAATTCTATTGTATTTAATCAACTTGGTTTGTTAGTGTGATGGCTTGGTTTTTATGATCTTAATCTTTATAAAAATGGCCTATGTGTTAGTTTAAATTTCAAGTGGTGTGTCCTTAGACAGTAAAACTATATATATATATATATATATATATATATATTTTTTTTTTTATATATATATATATATATTTTCTTGAGTAGTTTTATTATGTTTAGTAAATATGTTTTAATGGTGTGTTTGCGTGTTTTCGTGATGTTTATCTTATAGAATTGCATTGAGGTCTAGTTCGCTATTGAGGCCTTTTGGGTGTAGAGTTTTCATTTTGAAAATCAATTCTGCTTCATGGTATAGTAGCTTTTTTTCCATATTTCCGCCTCTACCATCTGTCTTTATTTTCTTAATGCCCCAAAATTTCATGTCATTTGGGTTACCTTTGTGGAATTCTTTAAAGTGGGCATAAAGTCTGGTATTATCTTTTTCTTTTTCTATGCATCTGATGTGTTCTCTTATTCTTTCTTTCAGTTTCCTTCCCGTTTGACCTAGGTACTGTAGTTTGCATGAGCACTGAATTAAATAGATTATGTTGGTGTCAGTGCATCTTATGGTGTCATTAATCTTCAGTTCTTTCTGGGTTACATTAGATTTTACCTTTTTGGTTTTGGTGCTAAATTTGCATGATTTGCATACATGGCATGGAAAAAATCATAATAGTTTTTCATTGTTTAAGTTGTATTGCTGGGGACCTGTTTTTGATTTAAATTCGCTTGGCGCTAAGATATTCTTTAAATTAGTGGCCTTTTTTTATGATCTTAATCTTTATAAAAATGGCCTAGTATTATCGGATGAGAGATTAGCCTTCTTGTATGAATTTTTATAATTATTGTAGGAATTTTTAAATTTCAAGTTGTTTGTCCTTAGACTGTAAAACTAAGTTGTAATTTTAGAATTCTATTGTATTTAATCAACTTGGTTTGTTAGTGTGATGGCTTGGTTTTTATGATCTTAAAAAATGGCCTATGTGTTAGTTTAAATTTCAAGTGGTGTGTCCTTAGACTGTAAAACTATATATATATATATATATTTATATATATATATATATATATATATATATATATATATATATATATATATATATATATATTTTCTTGAGTAGTTTTATTATGTTTAGTAAATATGTTTTAATGGTGTGTTTGCGTGTTTTCGTGATATTTATCTTATATATCACAAATAGAAACACTATGCAAAATAGGAATCCCAATGAGAGACAATATACTAACAACGATTACAATAGAAATAAACAATTTCAATAGACAACATGACACCAACAACTACTATAACAATTACAGAGATCACAAATCACATAATTATGAATATAGAAATAACCACGAATATAGGAATCAAGGACACTGGAGATATAATTATAATCACAATAGAAATTATAATTTGAAAAATAGAGAACAAAGACATTTCTCTACACACCACAACTATAAACATTTTAATGACAATCAACGAGACTATCAAAATCAAAACAATGATCAATATAGAAATGATGATTTTAGAAATGAAAGAGATTTCCACAAAAATTCACATAATCACAGCAATAGGCACTTTGATAAACACAGAGATATGTATAATAGACACAATGATGATAATATGCACACAAATTGGAGATACCAACACAGAGAACAAAAAGATTGGGAAACACCAACTAACCACAGAGATAGGAATAACAGACACAACGAAGACAATATGCACACTAACTGGAGATATCAGCACACAGAACAAAAAGATTGGGAAACACCGACAAATCACCAGAGGAAAACACATTCACCTAGACACAAAGAATCACACAACCACCAGACTGAAAGAAATATTGAAACTAATAACAGATACAGTTCATTAACCCACGAAAATGATGATCACAGAATACCAGCAGTTCCAGCAAAAACACACAGTTCAAGGTTATCTTTTTTAGAAGAGGGCCCAATCCAAACCCACGACCCCCCAAAAGGCAAAAGAAGATTAGAGGACACAGAGGAAGAGGAGGTAGAACCAAAGAAAGCCACGAAAAAATCCAAATAGAACCAAAAGGCATTTTTAATCTCAGTAAAGTAGCTCTCAACAATGAACAGAAATCTGTATTAAGTAAAGGACTATCATTCGCACCAACCAATAGAATCAACAAATTTGAGACTCTAATCCATGTCAACCAGTTCACAAGGAAACTAGCACTTAAAAAATATTTTCTAAAAAATCCTTTAGAAAGTACTATTAACTATACTTCCACATACATTCATACTAATCTCAAACAGAAATCTGATTTCAACCCCACACAAGAAAAAGGTAGTGCAATAGAAATATTCGAAAAAAAGGTAAAAGAAGATATTGAAAAAATAGACGATAAAAAGGACTTAAAATGGAATCTAACCAAAAAAGAAAATTTAGTTTTAAAAGATCTAAAAGAGAACAAAGACATAACGATTAAACAAGCTGATAAAGGTGGGGGAGTGGTTATAATGGACACTGTACACTACCTTAATGAAGCATATAGATTATTGGGAGATGAGGCAACATATAAAAAATTTACTGGGAACCCCTTAGAATCCATGAAGAAAAACTTGGACAAAATGATACTTACAGCAAAAAACAAAGGTATTCTTAATAACCAAGAAAGTAGATTTCTAGAAATTGATCACCCAAGGACACCAGTCTTTTATTTCCAGCCCAAAATCCATAAAAGCATCACCAACCCCCCAGGCAGACCAATCATCTCAGGAATTGATTCCCTAACATCTAACCTATCGCAATACACAGATTATTACCTACATAAATATGTGAAATCTATACCATCACATCTCAAAGACACCAAACATTTTTTAAATCTAATAGAAAATTTAAAATGGGAAGATAACTACATCTTAGTCACGTGTGACATGAGTTCTTTATACACTTGCATAGAACATCAGAAAGGTCTAGAGGCTACTCATTCCTATCTACTAATAGATACAGAAATGTCAAAAGTACAGCAAGAATTCATATTAGACTGTATGGAGTTTATTCTTAAGAATAACTATTTTTCATTTAATGGGCATTACTATTTGCAAAAAAAAGGGCACAGCCATGGGCACGAGATTCGCACCCAGTTACGCCAATTTGTTCGTAGGGCATTTTGAAGAACTTTTTTTGTCCGGAACTCCGTGGGGTGCGAATCTCGTGCTCTACAAAAGGTTTATTGATGATATATTCATTATCTGGAAAGGTGATGAGGAACTACTAGAACAATTCATTTCAGATTTTAACACCAATGATTTCGGATTAATATTCACATATGAATATAACAAAGTAAAAATTAATTTTCTGGATATAGAAATATCTATAATAAATAATGAAATAACCACAACCACCTTTTTTAAAAAAAGTCCATGCCAACAGCTATATTGATTTTAAAAGCTGCCATCATAATAAATGGAAAAGAAATATACCAAAAGGGCAATTCTCAAGAATCAGAAGAAACTGCACACACATCGCAGATTATGACTCACAAGCAGAGATCTTGCACAACAGATTTTTAGAGAAAGGATACCACCCCAAACAACTACTAGAAACCAACAAACTGATTAGACAAATAGACAGGAGGTCACTACTAGAAGACAGCAATATGACTAACAAGGCAGGAAAAGATCCATATGACATTCCATTTATTACATCATTTTCTAGTCAACATAAACTAATTGAGAACATTGTAAAGAAACACTGGCACATAGCCAGAAGTGACCCCATAATAGGGAAAAGACTAAAATATCGCCCTGATGTTATATTCAGAAAGGCCACTAATTTAAAGAATATCTTAGCGCCAAGCGAATTTAAATCAAAAACAGGTCCCCAGCAATACAACTTAAACAATGAAAAACTATTATGATTTTTTCCATGCCATGTATGCAAATCATGCAAATTTAGCACCAAAACCAAAAAGGTAAAATCTAATGTAACCCAGAAAGAACTGAAGATTAATGACACCATAAGATGCACTGACACCAACATAATCTATTTAATTCAGTGCTCATGCAAACTACACTACCTAGGTCAAACGGGAAGGAAACTGAAAGAAAGAATAAGAGAACACATCAGATGCATAGAAAAAGAAAAAGATAATACCAGACTTTATGCCCACTTTAAAGAATTCCACAAAGGTAACCCAAATGACATGAAATTTTGGGGCATTAAGAAAATAAAGACAGATGGTAGAGGCGGAAATATGGAAAAAAAGCTACTATACCATGAAGCAGAATTGATTTTCAAAATGAAAACTCTACACCCAAAAGGCCTCAATAGCGAACTAGACCTCAATGCAATTCTATAAGATAAATATCACGAAAACACGCAAACACACCATTAAAACATATTTACTAAACATAATAAAACTACTCAAGAAAATATATATATATATATATATATATATAATATATATATATATATATATATATATATATATAGTTTTACAGTCTAAGGACACACCACTTGAAATTTAAACTAACACATAGGCCATTTTTATAAAGATTAAGATCATAAAAACCAAGCCATCACACTAACAAACCAAGTTGATTAAATACAATAGAATTCTAAAATAAAATATATATATATTTGACAAAATTACCACTTAGTTTTACAGTCTAAGGACAAACAACTTGAAATTTTAAAATTCCTACAATAATTATAAAAATTCATACAAGAAGGCTAATCTCTCATCCGAAAATACTAATATCCACAAAAACTAGAAAAGTATTGGTACAACACACTCATTGGATCATACAGCTCTTTACTATATTTTTACAATACCCACTATCTGGTTATTGTAGCCCACAGATAACAAATAGAAACATTCAAACTAGAGTCAAAAGATTCACTTAAATTTATATTCTCTTTTGGCCCATCTAACTTTTATTTCACTAATTTTTATTTCACTAATTTTTATTTCACTAATTTTTATTTCACAATTGGCCCCATTTTATGGTTAAAATATCCATACAACGATAAGTATAGACACGAAAACACGCAAACACACCATTAAAACATATTTACTAAACATAATAAAACTACTCAAGAAAATATATATATATCATAAATAAATATATAGTTTTACAGTCTAAGGACACACCACTTGAAATTTAAACTAACACATAGGCCATTTTTTAAGATCATAAAAACCAAGCCATCACACTAACAAACCAAGTTGATTAAATACAATAGAATTCTAAAATAATATATATATATATTTGACAAAATTACAACTTAGTTTTACAGTCTAAGGACAAACAACTTGAAATTTAAAAATTCCTACAATAATTATAAAAATTCATACAAGAAGGCTAATCTCTCATCCGATAATACTAATATCCACAAAAACTAGTAAAGTATTGGTACAACACACTCATTGGATCATACAGCTCTTCACTATATTTTTACAATACCCACTATCTGGTTATTGTAGCCCACAGATAACAAATAGAAACATTCAAACTAGAGTCAAAAGATTCACTTAAATTTATATTCTCTTTTGGCCCATCTAACTTTTATTTCACTAAATTCTAATTTCACCATAGGCCCCGTTTTAACTATATTTTATGGTTAAAATATCCATACAACGATAAGTATAGACAAATTATTTCACTCTAATATTACGCTCTAATTACAGAAACCTTTTAAAAATATCCATGGTTTCATAAAGTGACTAAAATATACACTCTAAAAGTAATTGACATTAAGATATATAATATCTTTCTCTATTTTAAAAGTAATCATATAAAATGTTTATCGCTACATAAAAACACCCAACTATATTATAATTAAGACCCAAGGATACCTATGTTATATAATAAAACAGCATTTTATAATTGTTCCTGTTTTTTTGATTTTATGTATATCATCAATTAGTGATTTATTGCTAAATTAGAGAGGCTTTAAAGGACCAGTCAACACATTAGATTTGCATAATCAACAAATGCAAGATAACAAGACAATGCAATAGCACTTTGTCTGAACTTTAAATGAGTAGTAGATTTTTTTATTACAAATTTCAATGTTATGTCTATTTCCACACCCCTTGTACCATGTGATAGCAATCAGCCAATCACAAGTGCATATGCGTATAGTCTGTGACTTCTTGCACATGCTCAGTAGGATCTGGTGACGCAAAAATTGTAAATATAAAAGACTGTGCACATTTTTTTTAATGGAAGTAAATTGGAAAGTTGTTTAAAATTACATGCTGTATCTGAATCATGAAAATTTAATTTAACCTGAGTGTCCCTTTAAATAGCCTTTGAATCCCCACATCTGGTATCTTGAAAAAGGCTGTCCAGCCGAAACATGTTGATACCAGAGCACACCTGCACAGGATTTGAGAAGACAAAGTGAATACCAGCTATACCCAGTTGAAATATTCAAGTTCCCACTGAGCGGCATATATTTAACCGCAAAGATCACATTTATAAATAGAAATCCTTTTTCTACTTATCCTACAAACTTTCTACTTATCCCAACAACCACATTTCAGCACCCAGATCGGTCACTGACCGACATCTAAGAAACCTGGGAACAACAGACCGGAAAGGCACGCAAAAATTCCACATCAGGAGGTTATCCAACAACCATACCATCGTGATCGGTCACTGACCGACAGACAAGCCACAGAATAGAAAAACCGGAGATACTTAAAAAACATCAGCAAACGGTTAGCACTTAACCGCAACGAAGATCCCACCAAGAAACCCTTAAGAGCGCGATCGGTCACTGACCGACAAAGGATAAGGTAACTGAGCGGCCACGACAACTACCCAAACACTTATATAAAAGTGAATTTTCTCGCAGCAAACAGATAAGCCCACCTAATAAGAGGAAACCAAAGCGGCATTTATTTAACCGCCAGCAGCTCATATAGAACTGCCACCAGCTTGATCTTGAAACTTAATCAAAACACTGGCATAGCGGCGTTTATTTAACCGCAATTATCTCACAAAAGTGATATCAAACAGATACACTTCAAGGTACTAATTTGTATACTTATATTATAGTGTGATAAAAATCGCACCAACATACCTCTACATTTGATATATAGTTGCCTAAGATAAGATCTCAATTGCATAGCTGAACTTGAAACAAAGTATCCTATATGAACTATACAGCAACTATTGTTTTATCCACCATAAAATTGTATCTACAAACATTCTGTTAGAAATTACAATTTGTGATAAACCCAAAACTGTATAAATTATAAGATTTCAACGTTATTATTTTAATTTAATTTATTTTTTATATATTATGTACATTTTTATACACAGAGACACCGGTGTCATTTTTTAAACTTTGAAGGAATTGTAACAATTTTTGTTTAACTGTACTTTTAGCATCACTACTATTGGGTAAATTTACCATAATCAAATAAAGGATCATATTTATTTCTTAAATAGTTTCGACATCCATTTTTTTCCAAAAGAGAATATAAAATTAGGACTCATCAAAACATTAACATATATTGAGCCCACATATTATCACACATACTTACAGTAAGACCCATTGGGAATAGCAACTTGGTTTGCGCCACCTACTACAACTAACTATAACTCTTTAAACTTTGGGATAAAGTTTACTTCAGGTGTGCTAGATTCCCCACCAGCTAGACAGTCTAAACCTACCAAACATTAGGTATTCTCAGATACCCTTGCTTTCCAACTTCAATAAACTTTAAACACGTTTTAACCCCAATGCATTGATCCTAACCACACCCGGCAAATAACACCTAATTGCCATACCTCTCTATCACAATCCATTCCACTACTTACCCTACAATAACCAGATACACACCGTTATTAACCCTAGAATGCGTAAACCCTTTACCATTTTTAACCCTATAAAGGGCTAGATTACGAGTGGGGCGATATTTAATGGCGCTTCAGCATAACCAACGCTGGACGGAAGTTTTTGCGTGTGTCGGGTTGCACTCGTATTACAAGTTGAAAGCAAATAGTTTTCGCACAAGCATTAACCCAATGCACGAAAAAAGGGGAGCAGTTTGGGGGTCCCTAAGAGCTCAGGGATTTTTGGACTCAGGAGGAATCTGCCCTTCCTATAAATATCCTAGAATTGAGAGCAATTCTCTATGCTCTATCAGTACGCCAAGCTTCCAAGATACGGAGTAAGATCAGGAGATCCTCAAGCAGCTCTGGTAGACACGCTGGCAGTGCCATGGGATTTCGGTCTAATTTATCTGTTTCCATCAGTTGACCTCCTTCCTCGGGTTATAGCTTGTATCAAACAGGAGCAGGTTTCTGTGGCCTCGCAGAAGTTGGTTTGCGGACCTAGTGAGGCTGTCGTCATTCCTCCTGTGGAAATTTCCTCTGAGGAAGGATCTTCTACTTCAGGGTTCCTTCCTCCATCCGAAATTAGTCTCTCTCGAAGCTGACTGCTTGGAGATTGAACGCTTACTCTTGTCCAGACAAGGTTTTTCTGTGAAGGTTATTGAGACTATGTTTCAGGCTCGTAAGCCTGTTTCTCGCAAGATTTATAATAAGGTATGGCGTAGATACCTTCATTGGTGCGGATCTAGGGTTTTTTCTTGGAGTCATGTGAGAATTCTCCATATTCTGTCCTTTCTTCAGGAGGGCCTGGAGAAGGGTTTATCAGTCAGTTCCCTAAAGGGTCAGATTTCGTCTCTGTCGATTCTTATGCAGAAGCGTCTGGTTCTTAAAGTTCTGCAGCAGACTTTGATTGCCTGATGAAATGGCTCTGCGTAGCCGAAAAACGCGTTGCATGTGTTTTAAAACTTTTAAATAAACAGTTTTAATTATATACCCCTTTGGAGTTCTTTTCAAGTTTTTCCACCCTATTTTTGGATTTTTGGCGTGAGTTGCCGCTTTGATTTGTCCAAAACGCCAACAGAGCATCGTTACGGTGGAAGGTGTGTGTTCCAGCTGACCGCTGATTGGCCATTTGGTCTTCCGGACGAAGGTGTGGAGACAATCCCTCCTTGGATTGGTGGAAGGATCCCTCGTGATTGCCCTGAGAATCGAGCTGAGTGTTTGTCTGCCGGGCGACGAATGCTGTATTTGGCACCTGTAGTGCCGCTCCGCTTGTGAGTAGTTCTTTTGCGGTTTGCTGTCACGTCAGTTTGTCTATACGATATCACCCTATTTTGGCGCCTCTTTGTTCCCACTCCAGGAAGTTTCTTGCAGACTCCATTTGAGCCTATGCATTCTGTTGATATCAAGTTATTGTCCTGGAAGGTTTTATTTCTGCTGGCAATTTCCTCTGCCAGTATAGTTTCAGAGCTTTTGACTCTACAGTGTGATTCTCCTTATCTTATTCTTCATGTGGATAATGCGGTTCTCTGTTCTAAATTAAGTTTTCTACCTAAGGTGGTCTCAGAACGCAATAACAACCAAGAAATTGTTGTTCCTTCATTTTGTCCTAATCCTTACTCTAAGAAGGAGAGGTTATTGCACAATCTGGATGTTGTGCGTGCTTTAAGGTTATATTTACAGGCTACAAAAGATTTTCGGCAATCTTCTGCTCTTTTTGTTGTCTTTTCAGGTAAACAGAGGGGTCAGAAGGCCTTTTCTTCTACTCTCTTCTTTTGGCTGGGAAGTGTTATTCGATTGGCTTATGAGACAGCTGGACAGCATCCTCCAGAGAAAATTATGGCTCACTCCACTAGGAAGCTGTCGCTTCCTCTTGGGCCTTTAACAATGATGCTTCTGTGAAACAGATTTGCAAGGCGGCCACTTGGTCATCATTGCATACTTTTTCCAAATTTTCCAAATTTGATGTTTTTGCCTCAGCTGAGGCTTCTTTTGGACGGAAAGTTCTTAAAGCAGTGGTGCCTTCTGTTTTGGTTCGCCTGTCTTGTGTATCCCTCCCTTCCATTCTGTGGACTCTAACTTTGGTATTGGTTTCCACTAGTAATTGAATGGATTTGTGGACTCTCCATGCCATTGGAAAGAAAGCATAATTTATACTTTCCTGACATATGGAGAGTCCACGAGCAGCCCTTATTTTTAAGACAGCTTTTTGTAATTTTTTTCAGGCACCTCTATACCCTTTGAGTCTTCTTCTCTTTCCATAATTCCTCGGCTGAATGATTGGGGTTTATTGAGAGGATACTTAAGGCTTTGCTTGGGGTGTTCTTTGCCTCTACCTGGTGGCCAGGAGTTGAATTCCCACAAGTAATTGAATGGATTCGTGGACTCTCCATGCTAGGAAAGAAAATAATTTATCAGGTAAGTATAAATTATGTTTTTAAAATATTGTTTCTGGCCACTTTGAAATGGCTGCCAAGCTCCGCCCAATTATAACATCATGATCTGGGCTACATCTAGGCACTCTGCATTGACAGTCTGTTGAATGCAACTAGTGAGCCTTTTGTGATTGGAAGCCATATGCATCCTGTGATTTCATAAGTGGGCATAGCTTGGCATTCATTTCAAAGTGGCCAGAAACAATATTCATTTAAAAATAACTTTTTTACCATTCCTGCTGCATGATATAGAAAAGGTGCAGGATGTTATTTGCAGCTTAATATAAGGTAAAACTTTAAGATGACTAAGGTGTAGACTGTCCCCAAAGGTGCGTTATTGAAATATTACATATATTTAAAAAAAAAAAAAATATTAAACATGCAGTAAAATAGATATATTCTATGGATTATTTAGAATATTTTACAGTATGTTTTATAATAATGGCAATGAGTTTCAAGTTCCATTACATGTGAACATTATTCTATCCAATATATTATAGCAAGCTGTTTTATTGTATAATTGCTTGCCTTTCATACCGAAAGTATTGTTTCTTATTTCCCTAGGTGGATTTTAATATATCTGAAATGTCTTAGATAATTTTTTTAAAGAAGTTGATTTTTTGTGTGTTTTGATACCTTTAGCTGTCGTGATTTTTTTTGCTATATAAATACTTGCAGGTATATATTTTTATATAATCATTGTGGTACTATTCTATTTACTTTCGGCCAGATTACGAGTTTTGCGGTAAGAGGGGTGCGGTGCTAACTAGCACGTTATTGTCACCGCTCACTTACCTACAGCGCTGGTATTACAGGTTTTTATAAACCCGGCGTTAAAAAACAAGAAGTGATCGTAGAGCAAAATTGTGCTCCATACCGCACTCCAATACCAGCGCTGCTTAAGTCAGCGGTGAGCTGGTTGTACGTGCTCGTGCACGATTTCCCCATAGACATCAATGGGGAGAGCCGGCTGAAAAAAAGTCTAACACCTGCAAAAAAGCAGTGTAAAGCTCCATAACGCAGCCCCATTGATTCCTATGGGGAAACACATTTTATGTTTACACCTAACACCCTAACATGAACCCCAAGTCTAAACACCCCTAATCTTACACTTATTAACCCCTAATCTGCCGCCCCTGACATCGCCGACACCTACATTATACTTATTAACCCCTAATCTGCCGCCCCTAACATTGCTGCCATCTACCTACATTTATTAACCCCTAATCTGCCGCCCCCAACGTCGCCGCAGCTATACTATATTTATTCACCCCTAAACCTAAGTCTAGCCCTAACACCCCCTAACTTAAATATAATTAAAATAAATCTAAATAAAACCTACAATTAATAACTAAATCATTCCTATTTAAAACTAAATACTTACCTGTAAAATAAACCCTAAGATAGCTACAATATAACTAATAGTAACATTGTAGCTAGCTTATGGGTTTTTTATTTTACAGGCAAGTTTGTATTTATTTTAACTGGGTAGAATAGTTACTAAATAGTTATTAACTATTTACTAACTACCTAGCTAAAATAAATACAAATTTACCTGTAAAATAAAACCTAACCTAAGTTACACTAACAGCTAACACTACACTACAATTAAATAAATTACCTAAATTAAATACAATTAACTAAATTAAATACAATTATCTAAATTACAAAAACAAACAAACACTAAATTACACAAATAAAAAACAAATTACAAGAGATTTAAACTAATTACACCTAATCTAATAGCCCTATCAAAATAAAAAAGCCCCCCAAAATAAAAAACCCTAGCCTAAACTAAACTACCAATAGCCCTTAAAAGGGCCTTTTGCAGGGAATTGTCCCAAAGAAATCAGCTCTTTTACCTGTAAAAAAAAATACAAACAACTCCCCCAACAGTAAAACCCACCACCCACACAACCAACCCCCCAAATAAAATCCTAAATAAAAAAACCTAAGCTCCCCATTGCCCTGAAAAGGGCATTTGGATGGGCATTGTCCTTAAAAGGGCATTTAGCTCTATTGCATCCCAACGCCCTAACCTAAAAATAAAACCCAAGCCAATAGGATTGAGCTCACATTCTATTGGTTGATTGGAACAGCCAATAGAATGCAAGTTCAATCCTATTGGCTGAGTGCATCAGCCAATAGGATTTTTTCAACCTTAATTCCGATTGGCTCATAGAATTCTATCAGCCAATCGAAATCTAAGGGACGCCATCTTGGATGACGTCATTTAAAGGAAACTTCATTCGTCGTTAGTCGTCGGCAGAAGAGGTTGCTCTGCGTCGGATGTCTTGAAGATAGAGCCGCTCCGCGCCGGATGGATGAAGATAGAAGATGCCGTCTGGATGAAGACTTCTGCCCGTCTGGAGGGCCACTTCTCCCAGCTTAGATGAAGACTTCTCCTGGCTTCGTTGAGGACTTCTTGCCACTTTGATGAGGACTTCTCCCGGCTTCGTTGAGGATGGATGTTGGCTCTTCAAAACTGTAAGTGGATCTTCAGGGGTTAGTGTTAGGTTTTTTTAAGGGTTTATTGGGTGGGTTTTATTTTTAGGTTAGGGCTTTGGGCTGCAATAGAGCTAAATGTCCTTTTAAGGGCAATGTCCATCCAAAAGCCCTTTTCAGGGCAATGGGGAGCTTAGGTTTTTTTTGTTTGTTTTGTTTTTTAATAATTTTTATTGAGGTTATACAATGTACAGGCACAACAAAGTGACTTACAGATCCAATGTTGACAATATTATACAGGTCTCACTGATATATTAAAGTTACCACATATATTAAAAGTAAGATCTTAATTGAGAAATCAGTATAAAAACTCAGTGAAACATAACAACAGTTAACAACATTTGTAGGTAAATAACATACAGTATTAAAAGCAAACCTCTTATTTATCCATTTTTCAAATATGATCAAATATCCCCTTTAACATATAACAAAGCCGCTCATAAACCTTTACCTTCTTATAATAAACTAGGGTCACCTGTGGGCCCTCAAAATAGTACCTTTGTCATGGGAAGGATTTAAGGGGGATATAGAGACAATAAACTAGAGTTTCTATAAGATGCGTTTTCTTATGCTTAACTAATAAGCCGATGGGAGTATGGTGGGGGGGGGGGGGGAGCAGGATGAAGGGGGAAGGTGAGGTGACGAAGCCGGCACTGACCCAGGAGGCCAAGGTTAGGGGTACAAAGAGACAGATAATATTTTAATGCTTTAATGTTGGGCTAAGACAGAAATAACACAGGGCTGTCTGCGATATCTCCCCTCAGGGGTTATTGTCACCACTGGACGAAGCCAGAAAATGGATATGGGATATGACCCACTCTCTCTCAAGAGTGGGAAAGGATGATGGGAGATATCTTTAACCTTCTATGCCTTAGCCTTCTAAACTTGGGTAATGTTTGATGTGGACATTATATATCTAAATCATATTGTGAGATCAGAGTCCTGTGCAAATATAATAATAAAAGTAGTGCTCTTTATCTTTTAGAGTTCCAACTATTAATTTTTAGCTCACATACATCCTGCTGTCTCGGCCGCTGACAGCATGACAGTTATACTACTCAATTATTGCCTATAAAGGTAGAGACACATGTTTATAAACATATTATAGGAGAACTCTGTTCTATCCTACATAAAACAGCCACCCTATCCAGTATGTGACACTATCTATCTAACCTGTTTTGTCTTTGTGATAGCTTAATCCTGTAATTATATACTGCCTAGGAGGTGAACCTACAATCTTACCATTGGCTTTGCACAGTCTATATACATGCAATGATGCATGAGTGGGTCAGGGTTATATATGATTTCTAACTGGACCAATCACTAGAGTAATAGCTATCCAGATTTCCGTCTGTATAGGACATCTGATTATTATTATTATCGGTTATTTGTAGAGCGCCAACAGATTCCGCAGCGCTATTAACAAAGGCGGAGTACAAAAAAAACAGTTATAGGGATCAAATGGGTAGAGGGCCTCTTAAGCTTACATACTAGGGGGGTTCAGGGGATAGCAATGGAGGAGAGGAACTGGTATAAAGTAAGGTTAGCGTAGGTTGTATGCATCCCTGAACAGTAGAGTCTTTAGGGAGCACTTGAAGCTTTTAAAACTAGAAGAGAGTCTTGTGGAGCGAGGCAGAGAGTTCCACAAGATGGGAGCCAGTCTGGAGAAGTCCTGTAAATGGGAGTGTGATGAGGTGACAAGAGAGGAGGAGAGGAGGAGGTCTTGAGCAGAGCGAAGGGGACGGGAAGGAGAGTTTCTGGAAACAAGATCTGAGATATAGGGGGGAGCAGTGCAGTTGAGGGCTTTGTATGTCAGAGTGAGAATTTTGTGTTTGATCCTAGAGGCAAGAGGAAGCCAGTGAAGAGATTGGCAGAGAGGTGCAGCAGATGAAGAGCGACTTGTAAGGAAGATGAGTCTGGCAGAGGCATTCATTAAGGATTGTAAAGGAGCTAGGCGGTAGGTGGGGAGACCAGAGAGGACAGAGTTGCAGTAATCAAGGCGGGAGAGGATGAGAGAGTGGATTAAAATCTTAGTTATGTCTTGTGTAAGGAAGTGTCTAATTTTAGAGATGTTTTTAAGGTGGAAGCGGCAGGCTTTAGCCAAAGACTGAATGTGAGGAGTGAAAGAAAGATCTGAGTCAAATGTGACCCTGAGACATCGGGCATGCGGGGTAGGGGTAATGATGGAGTTGTCGACAGTTATAGAGAGATTGGGGGTGGAGAGTTTTGAAGAAGGGGGGAAAATAAGGAGCTCCGTTTTGGAGAGATTTAGCTTGAGGTAGTGAGAGGACATCCAGTTGGAGATGTGAGAAAGACAGTTAGTGACACGGGTTAGCAAGGAATGAGAAAGGTATGGTGCAGAGAAGTAGATTTGGGTGTTGTCGGCATACAAATGATATTGTAAACCATGGGACTTTATTAGGGAACCTATTGATGACGTGTAGATTGAGAAGAGAAGGGGACCGAGGACAGAGCCTTGCGGTACTCCGACAGAAAGTGGTGACGGGGCAGAGGAAGCCCCAGAGAAGGCTACACTAAAGGTACGGTTTGACAGGTAGGAAGAGAACCAAGAGAGGGCTGTGTCACATATGCCGAAGGATTGGAGGGTTTGGAGCAAGAGAGGGTGGTCAACAGTGTCAAAGGCTGCGGACAGATCAAGGAGAATAAGCAGAGAGAAGTGGCCTTTTGATTTTGCTGTAAGTAGGTCGTTGGTAACCTTAACAATTGCTGTTTCTGTGGAGTGATGGGGACGAAATCCAGATTGCAATGGGTCAAGGAGGGAGTTTATTGTAAGGAAATGGGAAAGGCGTGCATAAACTAGTTTTTCAAGAAGCTTTGATGCAAGAGGGAGGAGGGAAATAGGGCGGTAGTTGGATGGGGAGGTAGGATCAAGGGAAGGTTTTTTGAGGATAGGTGTGACCAGTGCATGTTTCAGCGATGAGGGAAATATACCGGTGCTGAAGGAGAGGTTGAAAGTGTGTGTGAGTATAGGGGTAAGGGTGGCAGAGAGGGAGGGGAGTAGCTGTGAGGGGATAGGGTCAAGGGGGCAGGTAGTGAGGTGAGAGTGCAGTATAAGTGCCGAAACTTCTTCCTCAGTAACAGGGGAGAATGAGCTAAGTTTAAGGTTATGTGGGTTGTGGTTGATTGAGAGCATTTGAGGGGGTGAGGGAATAGAATTATGTTGAGAGCTGATTTCATTTCTGATGGAGTTGATTTTGTTATTGAAGTGGTTGGCAAAGTCTTGAGCTGACAGAGAAGTTGTATTAGGAGGTGGGGAGGGTGGAGAAGAGTATTGAAAGTGGAGAACAAACGTTTTGGGTTTGAAGAAAGATTAGAGATAAGAGTAGAGAAGTAGTGTTGCTTATGGAAATTAAGGGCAGAGTAGTAGGAGTTCAAGATAAATTTGTAGTGTTGAAAATCAGCTGAACTCCTAGATTTTCTCCAGTGCCGCTCAGCAGTACGGGAACATCTGCGTAGGTATCGTGTCAGTGGAGTATGCCAGGGCTGAGGATGAGTGTTTGATTTCCGAGCTATGGTAAGAGGGGCGAGATTGTCAAGGACGGATGTAAGGGTGGAATTATAGTGGCAGATAGATTGGTCAGGGCATGAAAAGGAGGAGAAGGATGAGAGGAGAGGTTTGATGGAATTAGAAAGCTGTTATTGATCTAATGACGTAATGCTTCTGTGAAGTTTGGTGTGAGAAACTAATATCATGTGCATAAGCACCTAGCCGCTAGTTACTTAAGTAGAAAAACAAGGAACCTTGTCAGATGCCAGCAACATACTAAGAAAAGGCTACTTATCTAAAGTATACTTAGGTTATTGATCAGAACAGGCCTATTAAAGTGTACTCAAACTTAGCCAGGAATATCAACTTGGTGTACCTCTTTTAAATTGCCTGCTTAAAAGATAGGATATTGATATATATATATACATTGCAGAACCCTATGACAACATTAGCATAGGAAATTAAATTAAGCGTGAGAATACTGTGAGATGAGTCGCAAGCAATTAATTATACATAGAGAACAGTATCTAACCTCCTCTCAATTTGCTATAGAAAAAGCCTCCTAACCTGTAATACAAATGAGACCTTATAAGACAAATCAAGAGTCATTCATAAAACCATAGAGGGAGCCTGCTATGTTATCCTGAGCAGAACATATAACAACATCTATTGCAAACTTAAACAACACTATAACACTTTTAGGCAAGGAGCCAGAACATAAAGTAAGCACAAGGTAGTATATTACACTTTTACTCCACTCTAAACTGTATTGAGGATCAGCAAGTCTTTTTGGTAATAGAGGGGAATGTCACCAATGTCCCAGCAAAATGAAGGGGATTATATATGTTAAAAAGCGTTTAATATTAAAAATAGCAGTATTGGATAAACTTCTTACACCAGTCCAGGGGTGAGATGTAACAGGAGGTCAAACTATGCTCTGTGTTTCCTGTCATGTACAATAGCAGGGTCCACTGCCTTAAAGGTTGCAAGCCGATTCCTCTTCGGGTGGTAGCAAAAGAATGCGACTTTCCCTCAATGGAAAGCTGGATATGTAGATCTGGGTGGTGAGATACAGCCCGGTCCTGGTTATCTTTAGAAATATCGCCATATTTCCCCAAGATCTTTTTCATAGTGACATGCCAGACTTTGCAAAGGGAAAATGAGCAGCTAAAGAGTGTAGTGTATAAACATTTCCAAGTAGCCGGCAATAAGTAAACAATAGTTTGTGGGGTAGAAATAAACAGATCTATAACGTGAAAACTGTTGCATAGTAGTCTTTGTTAGCTTCCCAGTATGACTCTGCATACATCTAGGAACTGCCTTCAGCACAATGCTCATCCTATACTGGAGGGCCTAAGTAAGTGGATTTCTCTAACAATGTCACAAAATATCTGTGAAGCTGTGTCAAGTCTCAGAGACTTGGGACCTATGTCAAATGTCACTGCTCTCACCAGATTGCTGCTATCAATGTCTAGACTCTGCGACTCAAGAAAAGACTGCCAATCTTTTGCGATCTCATTTTTGTAGATTGTCAAATTTTTATGGGGCTGCGATGGGTCTTGTCTAGGGTTACCTCTAACTCTGTAGAGCTCCTCTGCCGCATATTCAGCCGACCATGAACTGTCCCCTGGGAGTATAGACTGCACTATACCGAAGGACTCTGCTATACACAAGGACCTGCGATCCTCTAGGCTCACCAGCTGCTGTAAAGGTGGGTCTTTCTTGAAGGGTACTCGCCGCCATTTCAGAGTGGTTATGGGAGCTGGTTCTGCTAGTGTGAGTGAGGACGCAACAGATGCTTCCTTTTTAGCATCCAGATCCGTTCTCCCTTTTGACTCGCAGCAAGAGGCAGCCGGTAATATGGGGTTCTGGCATAAGGAGACCAAAATTGCCTCAAGATCGCTTCTAAAATCTTTAAAACAGGTAGATAGCTATTCCTGGACAGTACGGCCCCATCTCTCCACAGTAGTCAGCCTGTCCGATTCAGCGCCGCTGGTAACCTGGATAGTCATGATGTAGGTTGAATGATGCCTACTAGTGAGAATTCTCCGGTTTAGTTTAGGTGTTTATCATTTGGTTGGTAAGGGTGGCTCATCGCATCTGTATGTGTGCTGTATTTGCCGTGCATTCAGGCAAGATGGCGCCGGTCAATCCAAGTGTCACACCCACTTCTTTCCACTATTTCACTCTTTAAAGTTCTTCCTGCGTGTTATTAGCTCAATATTCAATAGCAACAAGTCTGAAGTCCCAAGGCTCCCTTTTTAATGCATATTTAGGCAATATCTTGGTCTTGATATAGTTTTTTGGTCATTTTACACAGAGAGCTAGAGACCAGCACGTCTGCTCTTGCTGCTGGCTAGCTCCGCCCCCAGGTTTTTTTAGTTAGGGTTTTATTTAGGGGGTTGGTTGTGTGGGTGGTGGTTTTTACTGTTGGGGGGGTTGTTTGTATTTTTTTTTACAGGTAAAGAGCTGATTTCTTTGGGGCAATGCCCTGCAAAAGGCACTTTTAAGGGCTATTAGTAGTTTAGGCTAGGGTTTTTTTATTTTGGGGGGGCTTTTTTTATTTTGATAGGGCTATTAGATTAGGTGTAATTAGTTTAAATCTCTTGTAATTTGTTTTTTATTTTGTGTAATTTAGTGTTTTTTTTGTAATTTAGATAATTGTATTTAATGTAGTTAATTGTATTTAATTTAGGTAATTTATTTAATTGTAGTGTAGTGTTAGGTGTTAGTGTAATTTACATTAGGTTTTATTTTACAGGTAAATTTTTATTTATTTTAGCTAGGTAGTTAGTAAATAGTTAATAACTATTTAGTAACTATTCTACCTAGTTAAAATAAATACAATCTTGCCTGTAAAATAAAAATAAACCCTAAGCTAGATACAATGTAACTATTAGTTATATTGTAGCTAGCTTAGGGTTTATTTTACATGTAAGTTACAGAGCTTTACGCTACTTTATTGCAGGTGTTAGGCTTTTTTTCAGCCGGCTCTCCCCATTGATGTCTATGGGGAAATCGTGCACAAGCACGTAAAACCAGCTCACCGCTGACTTAAGCAGCGCTGGTATTGGAGTGCGGTATGGAGCACAATTTTGCTCTACGCTCACTTCTTGCCTGTTAACGCCGGGTTTATAAAAACCTGTAATACCAGCACTGTAGGTCAGTGAGCGGTGACAATAACATGCTAGTTAGTACCGCACCCCTCTTACCGCAAAACTCGTAATCTGGCTGACTGTGTTTACTTGTGTGGAGTTATTTATGAGTCAGCACTGATTGGATAAAATGCAAGTCTGCCAAAAGAATTGAAATAAGGGGGCAGTACTTAGATACATGGTAATTACAGAGTTAAAACGTATATTAATATGACAGTGTTGGTTATGCAAAACTGGAGAATTGGTAACAAATGGATTATCTATCTTATTAAACAATAACTATTGTTTGTTATTGACTGTCCCTTTAAAGGGATATGAAACTCAAATATTTTATTTGATTCAGATAGAGCATGCAATTTAAAGCAACTTTCTAATTTGAATGTAAGCTTAGGAGCCAGCCTGTTTTTGGTTCAGAACCCTGGGTTGTGCTTGATGATTGGTGGCTGCATTTAGTTTTTCATGAGTATCGAAGGGGTTAAGTTTCATCTATATTATTGCAAAGGCAGCTATGTTACTCACTAGATCATATTAAATGAGCCATCTAGACAGATTTACAAAGTGCATAATTGGTGAGGGATATCAATTAAATTATATTGGTTAATATTGCTTAGAACTGTTCATTGCAACTGTTACTTTTAATTAAACGATGAAGAAAACTAATGCTTCTTGAGTGATCTCTTAAATAGGTTATCCAAAAGATGAAAAGTATACACAAAATATGTGTCAAAGTGTTTACTTTATAAAACAAAAGAAAATTACAAACACATTAATAAAATAGAACATTTAAAATAGAACAGGAAACCATGTTCTTGGCTAGTGTTCTTATTTATATTGAACAAGGACATTTTTGTTGTTGTTTTTTTTTTATCATACTCTTTTGCAATCTTAAAGTGACACGGAACCCAATTTTTGTATTTTGTGATTCAGATAGAGCATGGAATTTTAAGCAACTTTCTAATTTACTCCTATTAGCAAATTTCCTTCATTCTCTTCGTATCTTTATTTGAAATGCAAGGATCTAAGTTTAGATGCCAGCTCATTTTTGGTGAAAAAACTGGGTTGTCCTTGCTGATTGGTGGATAAATTCATCCACCAATAAAAAGTGCTGTCCAGAGTACTGAACCAATAAACCCTTAGATGCCTTCTATTTCAAATAAAGATAGCAAGAGAACAAAGAAAATTTGATAATAGGAGTAAATTAGAAAGTTGCTTAAAATTGCATATTCTATCTGAATCACAAAAGAAAAAAATTGGGTTCAGTGTCCCTTTAACTTATAAGAAAGGAAAAAATAGCAACAAATAACTTTAAATTGCAGTACCTAGTCCAGCTATAAAAAGAAATTAATTATCTAAAACCAAGCTGTATATCACTTCCACAGTTCGCATGAGTAGACCACAGATCAGCATGTTAATAAACAGAAAAATATACTGAGACACAACTTAATTAACCTTGTGATCAGTCTTATCTGATTAACATCCTAACAATGTTCTTTCAAACCAGCTAATCCCCATAAGTGTCGCAAACTATAATTATTGAATGCAATGAAAGTTATCTAGGCCAGATCTCTCGCCTTGAATATTTGGAACAACCTTGGCTCATACCAAAGTTCATACCAAAGTTCATAATTAGTGCATCAATTACTCTGACATATTTGTGTCCAAGCAGAGGGATCAATCTTCAAGCAAACTGGAAAAGAGCACACTAATTGCATGTGGAATCACAGACTGCCAAGTCTCACCACCAGCAAAATAAAAAAGTAGATTCCAGCCTCAATTAAAAGAAAGGACCTTTATTGTTTCTTTACAGGGTCCAAAGGAGTAAATTACAATGTTTCATGCCTACTATAGGCCCTTAGTCATGACATGACTTAAAACATTATAATTTACTCCTATGGACCCTGTAAAGAAACAATAAAGGTCATTTTTTTTAGGTTAAAATACAATATCAATCAAATTGCAAGTTACAAGTGTGTCTCCAAAAATATATAGATAAACAATTTACATATATTGAGAGTATATTTTGCATTTACATTAAAATCACATATTCTCTCTACACAAATAACACAACTAAGGGCAGTGATATTCTATGAAAGGTTAACCTCAATTTTTTTAAAGGAATAACACATTGTAAACACCCTAGGTTATAACAGAAGGTAAGATACAAAATCTACCCTAATAAAAATGAGTGGCCACTCCTGGGTCACCTAAATAAACATGCAAAATAGAGGGGTCTATAGGGAACATAGCAGAAAGGGCCACTCTTGGACTCAATGGCCTCTAGTTATCAACGTGTCTACTTACCTGCCATCGCCGGCCCCAATACGCCCGCCTAAGCTCGCCTACTATCACCGCCGCGGACCTGAATACGCTCGCCAAAGTTATCAATAAAGCTGTCAAAAAGCCGCGCACCAAGTACGGGGCGATGAGCAGCGGACTGTGATAGTTATCACTCATCAGATCTCGCTGCTTTATTGATAAGCTGTCACTAAGTACCCACACTAAACTACACTGTTCTACCCACTATACCGGCGCCCCCCGCAACTAAATAAAGTTATTAACCCCTAAGCCGCCGCTCCTAGACCCCGCCGCAACTATAATAAATGTATTAACCCCTAAACCACCGCTCCCGGAGCCCACCGCCACCTACATTATACCTAGTAACCCCTATCCTGCCCCCCTATACCGCCGCCACCTATAATAAATTTATTAACCCCTATCCTGCCGATCCCGGACCCCGCCGCAACTAAATAAATTGTTTAACCCCTAAACTGCCGCTCCCGGACCCCGCCACCTATACCTAGTAACCCCAATCCTGCCCCCCTATACCGCTGCCACCTATAATAAATTTATTAACCCCTATCCTGCCGCTCCCGGACCCCGCCGCAACTAAATAAATTGTTTAACCCCTAAACCGCCGCTCCCGGTCCCCGCCGCCACCTATATTAAACATATTAACCCCTAATCTGCCCCCCCTACACCGTCGCCACCTATAATAAATTTATTAACCCCTATCCTTCCCCCCCTACACCGCCGCCACTATAATAAAATTATTAACCCCTAAACCTAAGTCTAACCCTAACACCCCCCTAACTTAAATATTAATTAAATACATCTAAATATTATAACTCTTATTAACTAAATTAATCCTATTTAAAACCAAATACTTACCTTTAAAATAAACCCTAATATAGCTACAATATAAATAATAATTATATTGTAGCTATCTTAGGATTTATTTTTATTTTACAGGCAAATTTCAATTTATTTTAACTAGGTACAATAGCTATTAAATAGTTATTAACTATTTAATAGCTACCTAGTTAAAATAAAGAAAAAATTACCTGTAAAATAAAAACTAACCTAAGTTACAATTAAACTTAACACTACACTATCATTAAATAAATTATTCCTATTTAAAACTAAATACTTACCTGTAAAAAAAACCATAAGATAGCTACAATGTAATTAATAATTACATTGTAGCTATTTTAGGATTTATATTTATTTTACAGGTAACTTTGTATTTATTTTAGCTAGTTAGAATAGTTATTAAATAGTTATTAACTATTTAATAACTACCTAGCTAAAAAAAAATACAAAATTACCTGTAAAATAAATCCTAACCTAAGTTACAATTAAACCTAACACTACACTATCATTAAATTAATTAAATAAATTAGCTACACATAACTACAATTAAATACAATTAAATAAACTAACTAAAGTACAAAAAATATAAAAAACTAAGTTACAAAAAAAAAATAAGTTACAAACATTTCAAAAATATTACAACAATTTTAAGCTACTTACACCTAATCTAAGCCCCCTAATAAAATAATAAAGCCCCCCAAAATAAAAAAATGCCCTACCCTATTCTACATTAAAAATTTAACAGCTCTATCACCTTACCAGCCCTTAAAAGGGCCTTTTGCGGGGCATGCCCCAAAGAAATCAGCTCTTTTGCCTGTAAAATAAAAATACAACCCCCCCAACATTAAAACCCACCACCCACACACCACTACTCTAACCCAAACCCCCCTTAAATAAACCTAACACTACCCCCTGAAGATCATCCTACCTTTAGCTGTCTTCAGCCAGCTGACCACCGATGGAACAGAAGAGGACATCTGCAGCGGCCGAAGTCATCATCCAAGGGGCGCTGAAGAAGTCTTCCATCCGATTGAAGTCATCATCCAAGGGGCGCTGAAGAAGTCTTCCATCCGATTGAAGTCATTATCCAGGCGGCGTCTTCAATCTTCATCCATCCGGAGCGCAGCGGAGCCATCTTCAGATGAGCCGACGCAGAGCCATCTTCTTCCACCGACGACTTCCTGACGAATGACGGTTCCTTTAAGTGACGTCATCCAAGATGGCGTCCCTCGCATTCCGATTGGTTGATAGGATTCTATCAGCCAATCGGAATTATAATCGGATTGAACTTCAATCTGATTGGCTGATTAAACAGCCAATCAGATTTTTCCTACCTTAATTCCGATTGGCTGATAGAATCCTATCAGCCAATTGGAATTCGAGGGATGCCACTTAAAGCAACCGTCATTCGTCGGGAAGTCGTTGGTGGAAGAAGATGGCTCCGCGTCGGCTCGTCTAAAGATGGCTCCGCTCCGGATGGATGAAGATTGAAGACGCCGCCTAGATGATGCCTTCAATCGGATGGAAGACTTCTTTAGCGCCCCTTGAATGATGACTTCAATCGGATGGAAGACTTCTTCAGCGCCCCTTGGATGATGACTTCAATCGGATGGAAGACTTCTTCAGCGCCCCTTGGATGATGACTTTGGCCGCTGCGGATGTCCTCTTCTGTTCCATCAGTGGTCGGCTGGCTGAAGACGGCTAAAGGTAGGATGATCTTCAGGGGGGTAGTGTTAGGTTTATTTAAGGGAGGTTTGGGTTAGAGTAGGGGTGTGTGGGTGGTGGGTTTTAATGTTGGGGGGGTTGTATTTTTATTTTACAGGCAAAAGAGCTGATTTCTTTGGGGCATGCCCCGCAAAAGGCCCTTTTAAGGGCTGGTAAGGTAATAGAGCTGTTAACTTTATAATGTAGAATAGGGTAGGGCATTTTTTATTTTGGGGGGCTTTATTATTTTATTAGGGGGCTTAGATTAGGTGTAAGTAGCTTAAAATTGTTGTAATATTTTTGAAATGTTTGTAACTTATTTTATTTTTTTGTAACTTAGTTTTTTATATTTTTTGTACTTTAGTTAGTTTATTTAATTGTATTTAATTGTAGTTATGTGTAGCTAATTTATATAATTAATTTAATGATAGTGTAGTGTTAGGTTTAATTGTAACTTAGGTTAGGATTTATTTTACAGGTAAGTTTGTATTTCTTTTAGCTAGGTAGTTATTAAATAGTTAATAACTATTTAATAACTATTCTAACTAGCTAAAATAAATACAAAGTTACCTGTAAAATAAATATAAATCCAAACATAGCTACAATGTAATTATTAATTACATTGTAGCTATCTTAGGGTTTATTTTACAGGTAAGTATTTAGTTTTAAATAGGAATAATTTATTTAATGATAGTGCCGGGCAGCAGGGCTTGATAACTTAGGCGAATCAGTCTCGCCACAAATATGCTGCGGAATTCCAACGTATTTGAGGTTGACGGCTTGATAACTAGAGGCCAATGTATCAAAGATATGAAAAGAAAAGTATCAGAAACTGAACAAGATGGCCTCTTTTAGACCTTTGACATATAATGAGTGTAAATAACTAGCATTGTAAAATGATAATATCAAACATATTCAAGTAAAAAGAGCAACCGTATTGCTCAAGGCAAAGTTCGGGACTATATTAAGTGCTGAGAGAGGCTGTCACCCTCGCGACATGTAGTGTTAAGTAGAGAATACTGATATGTACATGTATATTAGGTAATATTCCGTGAAACAGGCAAACCAGGTTGCAATACAGCGTATTCACTTAACTTTAAAATCTGAGTCAGAGCAAGCAGGTCATGTGACTTTCCTTAGAGCATTGATAGGGCTTTGTAAACTTTATGTTTGAGCGGTTACTTTAAATGCCAGCCGATATTCCAAAAAAGGCTCAGCACAAGCAAGCAATACGTCCACAAAATGGCCCGCTATTAAACTTATAGGAGGGAATGGTATAACAGATAATCCTGTAATCATGTAGTAGTAGTGATAGCCTGTCAGCTCGAGTATATTTCACGGAATATTACCTAATATACATGTACATATCAGTTTTCTCCACTTAACACTACATGTCGCGAGGGTGACAGCCTCTCTCAGCACTTAATATAGTCCCGAACTTTGCCTTGAGCAATACGGTTGCTCTTTTTACTTGATTTTTACCCTGCCTAAATGTTCAGGACTTTATTTACTTTCACCTATTTACTAAGTCAACGGATCATTACCTATACAGTTTCCTTATATACTGTTTAATACCGTGTTGTGTGTGTGTGGGATTTCATTTGGTCTCTAGAAAAAAGGACTTATGATTTATTAGTACAGCAGTACAAACAGGCACAGTAGCTGCATAGCACTTTTCGGATAAAGATATATCTTGAATATGGATAACATGTCACAGCCAGACTCTTTTTTCTCTCTTAATGAGATGGATGAAGAAAATTGGGATGCATTGGAATTAACAGATGTGTTTGAAAGTGATACACCCAACACATTACTAGGAGATTATTTTTATGATCTGGAGAATTTAAAGAAGAAGGAGCAAAAGCTAAAATGTGACAAATGGATTCTTTCTAAATATATTAGTATGAAGATGATTCCCAGGGGTCTAAGGATTAATAAATTTCCCACCTATGATGTAAAGGACCCTGGGTTAATTGAAAGATGGAATCAGGTTCTAACGGACTGTTCACTTAAGCTTATAGCTCTTTTGATTGAATATAAAGATATATTGTTGATAGAGGTTAAGGATAAGATAACCACTCTACAGAGTGATATGAATAAGTATAAATTGTGCAATGTTTACCCTGAATATGACGCTATACTTAAGAATGTTATTGAAGAGTCTAAGAAATTAATCATCCAAATTAAACACTCTAAGTATATACGTGACCAGAAAGACTATAGCAATGGTACTGTTTATATTTGGCGAAAGAAACAAAGAGGCAGAGTTTGGTCTCAGATACATAATAACAGATCTAGTGTTCAACATACAGGTCAGGACATTACACCAGGCAAACCTGGAAAAGAAGAAAAAAACAAGCCAATTAGAGTGTCTGGAACAAAACAGGTAGCTTTCTCTGACTCTGAGCCTGAGCAGACAGATGAGGACAGATTTGCCTCTAGTTTTGAGGATGAGGGCTGCTCTGGCTCAGAGGGAGAGATAACTGAATTATTGGAGAACACAGAATTTAACTCTATGCCAAGAAGTATTTTAAAGGATCCCAAGGGAGTAGTGATGGGAGCTGTACCAAAGAGGGGTGGGAGAGGTCGTCGCGGAAGGGGACGGTCTCTCTATTCCCAGTCTGGCATTACTAGAGAAACAGCTACTAATGATGTAGGATCCAATATGCAGGTTTTTCAGTGGGCTCCAAAACAACCCAGAGGGGGAGGGAGGGGCTACACACAAAGGAAAGAGGACACATCCATTCAGTCTCAGAGGTACCCAGTGAGAGAAAGCAGGAGAACCAGGGGGCACAGATACCAGTAGGTGATTTCTCAGTGGTTAACCTATCCACCCATCAACTCACTGATGCCGAGAGAAAAGTCCTGGGGTATGGTCTTAATTTTGTCCCGTTTAGGGATTTTGACTTATTTCAGACCATACTGGATGTAAACAAGATGGTAACGGATCTTACCTTAAGGAAGTTTTTCTCGACATCTCCTGATAGTATGCCTAATGAAGTACATACCCAGGGGAGGGGGGGGGAATAATCATGACATGCCGTTTAATGATGCCTGTGCTTTAATAGATCTAGAGGACCTGAGTGGTACACAGGAGGCTAGTTCATAAGTTACATCAATGAGCCAAAAACAACACACTCTGAAATCCCGGTCTAAGTTTTACCCACTACAAGTTAGGGGTAAAAGTCTGGAGGTTTTCCACAAGAGAGTAATTGAAGACCTTACTAAGCTAGATGAATCCAGAAAACATGACTATTATTCTAATCTGTCTAGGTTAGAAAAAGAGGCTATTGCCACACTACAAAACTCAGCACAAGCAAGCAATACGTCCACAAAATGGCCCGCTATTAAACTTATAGGAGGGAATGGTATAACAGATAATCCTGTAATCATGTAGTAGTAGTGATAGCCTGTCAGCTCGAGTATATTTCACGGAATATTACCTAATATACATGTACATATCAGTTTTCTCCACTTAACACTACATGTCGCGAGGGTGACAGCCTCTCTCAGCACTTAATATAGTCCCGAACTTTGCCTTGAGCAATACGGTTGCTCTTTTTACTTGATTTTTACCCTGCCTAAATGTTCAGGACTTTATTTACTTTCACCTATTTACTAAGTCAACGGATCATTACCTATACAGTTTCCTTATATACTGTTTAATACCGTGTTGTGTGTGTGTGGGATTTCATTTGGTCTCTAGAAAAAAGGACTTATGATTTATTAGTACAGCAGTACAAACAGGCACAGTAGCTGCATAGCACTTTTCGGATAAAGATATATCTTGAATATGGATAACATGTCACAGCCAGACTCTTTTTTCTCTCTTAATGAGATGGATGAAGAAAATTGGGATGCATTGGAATTAACAGATGTGTTTGAAAGTGATACACCCAACACATTACTAGGAGATTATTTTTATGATCTGGAGAATTTAAAGAAGAAGGAGCAAAAGCTAAAATGTGACAAATGGATTCTTTCTAAATATATTAGTATGAAGATGATTCCCAGGGGTCTAAGGATTAATAAATTTCCCACCTATGATGTAAAGGACCCTGGGTTAATTGAAAGATGGAATCAGGTTCTAACGGACTGTTCACTTAAGCTTATAGCTCTTTTGATTGAATATAAAGATATATTGTTGATAGAGGTTAAGGATAAGATAACCACTCTACAGAGTGATATGAATAAGTATAAATTGTGCAATGTTTACCCTGAATATGACGCTATACTTAAGAATGTTATTGAAGAGTCTAAGAAATTAATCATCCAAATTAAACACTCTAAGTATATACGTGACCAGAAAGACTATAGCAATGGTACTGTTTATATTTGGCGAAAGAAACAAAGAGGCAGAGTTTGGTCTCAGATACATAATAACAGATCTAGTGTTCAACATACAGGTCAGGACATTACACCAGGCAAACCTGGAAAAGAAGAAAAAAACAAGCCAATTAGAGTGTCTGGAACAAAACAGGTAGCTTTCTCTGACTCTGAGCCTGAGCAGACAGATGAGGACAGATTTGCCTCTAGTTTTGAGGATGAGGGCTGCTCTGGCTCAGAGGGAGAGATAACTGAATTATTGGAGAACACAGAATTTAACTCTATGCCAAGAAGTATTTTAAAGGATCCCAAGGGAGTAGTGATGGGAGCTGTACCAAAGAGGGGTGGGAGAGGTCGTCGCGGAAGGGGACGGTCTCTCTATTCCCAGTCTGGCATTACTAGAGAAACAGCTACTAATGATGTAGGATCCAATATGCAGGTTTTTCAGTGGGCTCCAAAACAACCCAGAGGGGGAGGGAGGGGCTACACACAAAGGAAAGAGGACACATCCATTCAGTCTCAGAGGTACCCAGTGAGAGAAAGCAGGAGAACCAGGGGGCACAGATACCAGTAGGTGATTTCTCAGTGGTTAACCTATCCACCCATCAACTCACTGATGCCGAGAGAAAAGTCCTGGGGTATGGTCTTAATTTTGTCCCGTTTAGGGATTTTGACTTATTTCAGACCATACTGGATGTAAACAAGATGGTAACGGATCTTACCTTAAGGAAGTTTTTCTCGACATCTCCTGATAGTATGCCTAATGAAGTACATACCCAGGGGAGGGGGGGGAATAATCATGACATGCCGTTTAATGATGCCTGTGCTTTAATAGATCTAGAGGACCTGAGTGGTACACAGGAGGCTAGTTCATAAGTTACATCAATGAGCCAAAAACAACACACTCTGAAATCCCGGTCTAAGTTTTACCCACTACAAGTTAGGGGTAAAAGTCTGGAGGTTTTCCACAAGAGAGTAATTGAAGACCTTACTAAGCTAGATGAATCCAGAAAACATGACTATTATTCTAATCTGTCTAGGTTAGAAAAAGAGGCTATTGCCACACTACAAAACAACAAGGAAGTGGTAATTCGCCAATCAGATAAAGGGGGAAGTGTTGTCCTACTAGATACAGGTGCCTATATCAAAGAGGCATTGAGGCAACTAGAGGACCCTGAAGCATACATGGAATTGTCTAGGGATCCTACACCAGAGTATAAGGCTACCCTAAGGGACCTATTGGATGACGGGGTGGAGATGGGCATTATTGATGAACAGACATATGATTGTCTACTGGTAGATAATCCGGTAATGCCCATCTTCCACCACCTTCCTAAGGTCCATAAGAGCCTGGTGGATGTACAGGGTAGGCCAATAGTGTCAGGAATTGGTTCCCTCTTGGAACCCTTGTCCAGGTGGGTGGACCAATTCCTACAACCACTAGTTTGTAAATTACCTAGCTTCGTGAAGGACACTACCCATGTGCTCTCTAGACTTGAGGATGTTGTTTGGGGGGAGGGGTACAGTTGGACAACCATTGATGTTGTGTCCCTGTACTCCTCCATACCACACGAACATGGTTTGCAAGCTGTTTCGTTCTTTCTGAAAAGAGAAACTGACCTTTCTCCTGAACACGGAGAGTATGTGCTGAGAGTGGTTAATTTTCTACTCCGGCATAATTTCTTCATGTTTAGGAGTAAATTTTACCTCCAGAGACGTGGAACTGCTAAGGGGGCAAAGTTTGCCCCCTCCTACGCCAACCTGTTTATGGGGTGGTGGGAGCGGTTCCACGTCTTTGGGGGTAATAGAAACTATACCCAATATATCATAAAATACCTGCGCTATATTGATGACCTGCTGGTCATCTGGTCAGGCAGTAAAGATCAATTAGATATTTTCGTTGATACGCTCAATGTCAATAGTGTTGGTCTACGATTCACCTCTGAGTGGAATCAGACTAGCATAAACTACCTGGATGTTACCCTCAGATTTGATGGTGATACTGGGGGGGTATCCTCGTCTCTCTACAGGAAACCAATCTCCGGGAATACGCTGTTGCATGCCAGGAGCAGTCATCCTAGGCATGTCTTCAAAGGCATCGCTAAAGACCAATTTATGCGGATAAAAAGAAACTGCTCCCGGAGAGAGGATTTCCTGAGAGAGAGCGAGGATCTGAAAGTGAGACTAAGAGAGAGAGGTTATTCCAAAAATTTGGTTAACAAGACCTTCATGGAAGTATCTGCAATGGATATGAGATGTAACCAAGGGAGGACAAGAGATAACAGACTGAGGAATGATACTTCCACTAGAATTAAACCCACTCTGGTCACAGCTTTCTCTAACCAATTTGACAAGGTCTGTAAATTTATTGAAAGGAACTTGCCTATACTTCGAGGTGACACAGTACTGAGACAGATTATGGAGGATGGATGTAATTTCATTTATAAACGTAACTTGACCCTGGGTAACATTTTGTCTCCCAGTATGTTGCCCCAACAGGATAGTGGCAGCTCATGGTTAAAAGTCAAGAGAACATACAAGTGTGGTAAAAAAAACATGCAAGTCATGTGACCACATGGTTGTTTCAAAGACCTTTTCTTCAACCAAAACGCTGGAGGTTTTTGACACTAGGGGTTGCATTAAGTGTGGTAGTATATATGTCATTTACTTGATTGAATGCACCCAGTGCAAAAAACAGTATGTAGGCAGAACCACTAGGACTGTGGGTAAGCGGATTAGGGAGCATCTCCCCTATGTCTCCCAAGAAAGGGCTGTTTCTGCTCTATCCAAACACTTCTTGGAGGTACACATGGGAGATGTTGGAACCTTCAGGTGGCGGGCTATCGAGGCAGTATCCAGACCACCGAGGGGAGGTGATTTATTTCATATCCTCTCCAGGCAAGAGATTTACTGGATACACAGGCTCAGTAGCCTGATACCTGAAGGTTTCAATTCGGAATTTGACATTATAAATTATTGGCACAGATAGTTTCTGACTTTAATATAATATATGTAATATATATATTATATCTTTCCTTGACATTCTAGATCTGGCTAACATTAATTTCTATAGCTTTTTCGCTATTCACCTCTCTATGAGCTCTATGGCACTCCTTTAGGTTTAAGATCAACTTTTTAATAAATATTTTCAATTTCATTATATATTTTAGGTTAGTGTATGAAGTATTAAAATGCTTATATCTATATCTAGTCATCCGACTTTATGGTTTTCCAGTTCTTAAACAATTGCTAATAACAATTTTTAATTAATTTTTGTATATTAGTATTCATGAACAAGAGTTTGTATCTGGCTCTCTAGAAATTTATTGTTGTTCTTTGCTTTTAGCATCTGCCTTGATACCCTTACTTCAACACTACCTATTATAACTTCCATTTATAGTAACCATCTAGCTGGTTTCCATCAGTTAATTATTAATTATTAATTTTTAATCTATAATTTATATTTTTTGGAAGAAGAAAATAATGAATGTATTTATTTATTTATCAATTTATTACCTATAGTTGTAATTCTAAAGTTTATGCCCATAGCTTAATTATCTATATCTATATATTTCTCCATTGTAATCATATTGTATATATTTCTCCATTGCAATTATATTGTATAGATATTTATATATCCCTTTTCCCAGACAGTCAAGAGTAACAAGTTGTTTTTAATCTGTATTAATTTGTGTTAGTTTGATACCACTCCCATTTGGGGAGTGGCTAACAGGTATATAAGGTGTGCTCTTTGAATACCTGAAACTGTCTATGACTACGGCCACACTGGGCCGAAACCGGTCAGACTTTTCTACTTGTCTCTCTTGCTGAGAGTTTTATCTACATGTTTTATCCTTGAATCACTTCAATAAAGTTTGCCTTTTTACATATGGAATTGGAACTCAAGTGATTTTTTCTCCCACGCCTGGATGTACTTTGTATATCTTTTTGTTTTTCTTTTATCAAACATATTATACCTAGTTAAATAACACTACATATTAAGCTCAAGGATATATCAAAACATATAGGGATGGGGGGAAAGAGGGATATTGGCTATTCCAAACATCTAATATAATGTAAACATTGTTGAGCCAGCCTATAAAAAACATAATAAGTTGTTAACACTTTAAAGGTGGAGCTACAGTCAGAAACTTCTAGTATCAACTAATAACTGTTCGTATGAGTAGACCACAGACCAGCATATTAATAAACAGACAAAATATACTGAGACCCAACTTAATTAACCTTGTAATCAGTCTTATCTGATTAACATCCTAACAATGTTCTTCCAAACCAGCTAATCCCCATAAGTGTCGCACACTATAATTATTGAATGCAATGAAAGTTATCTAGGCCAGAGCTCTCGCCTTGAATATTTGGAACAACCTTGGCTCATGCCAAAGTTTATAATTAGTGCATCAATTATTCTGACATATTTATGTCCAAGCAGAGAGATCAATCTTCAAGCAAACTGGAAAAGAGCGCACTAATTGCATGTGGCAGGGAATCACAGACTACCAAGTCTCACCACCAGCAAAATAAAAAAAATAGATTCCAGCCTCAATTACAAGAAAGGACCTTTATTGTTTCTTTACAGGGTCCAAAGGAGTAAATTACAATGTTTCATGCCTACTATAGGCCCTTAGTCATGACATGACTCAAAATGTTACATTTTACTCCTATGGACCCTGTAAAGAAACAATAAAGGTCCTTTTTGAGGTTAAAATACAATATCAAACAAATTGCAAGTTACAGGTGTGTCTCCAAAAATATATAAATAAACACATTACATATATTGAGAGTATATCTTCTCTCTACACAAATAACACAACTACTGGCACTTATATTCTATGAAAGGTTAACCTCAATTTTTTTAAAAGGAATAACACATTGTAAACCCCCTAGGTTATAAAAAAAATCTACCCTAATGAAAATGAGTGGCCACTCTTGGGTCACCTTAAATAAACATGCAAAATAGAGGGATCTATAGGGGACATAGCAAAAAGGGCCACTCTTGGACCCATTGTATAAAAGATATGAAAAGAAAAGTATCAGAAACTGAACAAGATGGCCTCTTGTAGACATTTGACATATAATGAGTGTAAATAACTAGCATTGTAAAATGATAATATCAAACATATTATACCTAGTCCAATAACACTACATATTAAGCTCAAGGATATATCAAAACATATAGGGACAGGAGGAAAAAGGGATATTGGCTATTCCAAACATCTAATATAATGTAAACATTGTTGAGCCAGCCTATAAAAAACATAATAAGTTGTTAACACTTTAAAAGTGGAGATACAGTCAGAAACTTCTATTACCAACTAATATATAATAGTAAATATTTATTAAACACTGTAGTAAAAAAAGGACTCTAGTAGAAGATCAAACAAACACTAGCTATAGGACTATAGGGTATCAGTCTACAAAAAGTGGTGGATATAATGTAATCAAAACATAGTAAGCTTTCTATCCTTTATGGGTAGGACTACAGTCAAAAACAATTCCAATGTTGAATAATAAAGCAATAAAATCTACAACAGGTAAATAATTAGATGCAGTCCTTTGTGATAGAGGATTGACACTATGCACAAGCCTTATAAAACAATTGAAAATGTATTCAATATACATTAAAATTTGAAAGTTGAAGACAAACTCACAGAAGACAAGGATGAGATAGGTCATCTGACGCATTTCAAGCCCCACTGGTGCTTTCTCAAAGAGAATAGTAAAGACCATAGTAAACATTATAGTAGTTAAACATATGTAACTATAGGAGTACCAGTCTGCAAGAGCAGAAGTAAGCAGGAGATAGTCGCTCCCATCTGTGAATAGAAAGACCCTCAGGGCTTATCCTCATATGCACTTTGGAGATATCTTAAACAGACAGCTACAAGGCTAAGCTTTCAACTAAAATAATACATATAGGGCCAGATTATGAGTGGAGATAAAAGGATTGCGCACAAGCAATATCGGGTTTTCACGTTCATTTGCGTGCAGGTTAAATTGTGCTTGTATTACAAGTTAAGAATAAACAAGGTCACTTGAGGGCTGTACTAAAATACCATCATATATATATATAGAAATATGTATTTAAGAATAAATAGAACATACTCTGTAATGTGCAGAACATTAGAATGTAAAATAATAACATTTTTATGTCGGGTTAGCTCACATTAGAATATGTGATCAGTTGCTAGGTCCCCCCCCCCCTTTTTTTCTCTATTGACTTCTATGGTTTGGCTTTTTGCATGCGTCGGGTTAGCACAAGAGTGACCTCTTTTTACTTTTAACTCATTATACAAGTGCAACCCAACTGGCACAAAGTTTACTTCTAGCATAATTAACACTCGAGCAGGAGGGTTAATTAGCACTCCACTTGCAATCCGGCCCATATTTGGGTTGGCTGTTTTAGTCTAAATGAAGGGATTAACAGAAGAATATAACATAGGAAAGGACTAATACCCCTTAAACAAGTTAACATGTACATTGTACTGATACCAAATGATAGTCAATAGAGTATTCAAGAAGAAATCAAAGTAGAGTCTTGGACAAAGGTAAGGTCCCTGCAGCTTAATGTTCATAGAGGAGTTCCTGTAAGCAGAAAGCTATAGATAATAGTGCCAATTTATCAATCAGCTATCAGTATCATGAAGACACTATGGGCTAGATAACAAGTGGAGCGCTATATATTGCTTTCTGGAAAACAAAATTAGCGCTCCCCTTTGTAATACCAGCGTACGATAATGTGTGCTGGTATTACAAGTTAGGCGCAATGTGATTCTAGGAAGCAGGAGCGATCTTTGATAGGCTCCTATGGGAGCCTCGTTCTGATGCCATCAGAGACGGCATCAGAACTTCTGCGCCAGTGAAGGGGGTAAGTCGCGCAGCGATGGCACCAAGTTTAAATATATATGTATATGCTTAATATGTGTATATACACTTATTAACACATAAATATATATGAAACAAATAATTTAGATGGAGTCCGGAGGCTATAATTAAAATATAACTTTTATTGGAGCCATTAAAAACAGACACATAGTGACATCCCAGTGTGTCTAGCCAGATCAGCTGACACATTTCGGCTCTCTGCCGTAGTCTTAGCTTGATTTGGCACAGACTGCATGTTACACTTTTAAAACCCTGACGGGAATATCATTGGTTAAAAACAATGTGACATCACTGTGACACTCAAATTCTTAAAGAGGTGCATCCACTTTATGGTTAAAGATGTTAGGTTATAGGTGCACTTTACTCTCTTGTATTAACAAAGTGTTCATTTATTGCTACGCATCTCAAAGGTAATTCAGTCTATCAAACTAGTAATAGATCTTCAACCCACTTGTTTTGCTTATGTGTTTAACCCTAATTATTACTATTTTCATTGTCTATATGACCAAACATTCTTTCATCTGAATCTCTGCAGCAACATTTTATAACACCATTGTGATGCTAGTATAGACAAAGGTCCATTAATAAATAAGGAAGGTCCATTGTTTAGTTGTGCTTACTCATATGATGTAATTTACCTTAATAAAAGATCCGTAGACCTTATCGACCTTATACTCGAACCCATGTCCCTAAACACATACTGACCTGATACTAAGTGTCCAATGTTAGCCTAAGAAGCTCCCAACTGTAACACACAGTTCCCATAGACCGCAATGTAAAGGCATTTTTCTGTGCTGTTTTTTTTCTTACACCTCACTCCCACCAACTTTAACCCCAAAATACTGCCAAGTGCAGTAGTTTTATTAAAAAATAAAGATGCTGCCATCTTTGTTTTTTTAATAAAATACACAAGACAGTATTTTGGGTGCATTTGGGCAGATTTATAAAATTAACCAGAGATCCCATCTCTGGTTAATTTTATAAGCACTAATTGCTCCTGTGAGCTTGCGGTAGCAATAACCAGCCATTTGTAATGGCTGGTCAATTATTGCACTCCCAATAATTTAGCACTCCACTTGTAATCTAGCCCAAACCTGGTAAAAAGCTGTACAGAGGGAGAAGTTAAGGTATATATGGACATAGGCATAAAATATTAGAACACAAAGCCGCAGCCTACTCTCAGAATACCTGACCCCCAGTGAGGATCAAACTTAAGTAAGTCAAACAACACCTGTCTTCCCAAGAGCAATAGCTCTAGTGTATATCTGCTCTCTTTTTCCTATAACAGATGTGAATGAAACGTGAGCAGTTCTATCACCAGGTGAGCCGTAAGGTGAAGGATACTGCTGCAGAACTAGAAAACCGGTCTGCTTTCCTTTTACTCTCAGCAGCATTGCAGATGCCTCAGTGATAGAATCTGGTGCAGTTAATGATCTTTCAAGTGCTGTACTTCTGCATGACCACCACAGGACATCCAGACAGCACCTACACCAGGCCCCCGAGGCCACCCCCTTCGGACCTTTAAATCCTGAGGGCATAAGATTGCTCTGTAGGGACAGCAATTCAGTCCCAGTCTCTAGTACAGTTGAGTAAGCGAGGTGGTTTACGGTAGTAAAGCAGTCATTGTTTACATGCCACTCTAAATGCAAATGTCTTGGCTGGCTGCCAGTAATAGCAGCAATCAGTACAGGATCCAGAGTAACGGAGTCCATCTTTGTCAGGAGCTTAGCTGGATAAAGTGTAGCAGGGTAGTCCCTTGTTAGGATTGAAGTTGCTCACTCCTTAACTCCCTTCTCAATCTCCCCAGAAGATAGTGTCAAAGGGCAGGGTTGCATATATTCCTGTTTCAATCTATCCAATAGACTTTCTTAAGTGGTGAGTATAATATGGATTATGATAGCCTTGGTGACTCTATAGTCCCAATTTTATTAAAGACAGGAGGCACGTATTTTGCTTTACTTTCTAAACTCCAGCAGTCCAGCACTGTAATACAAGCACAGAAAAAAGTAACATAGTACATCTAGACAACCAATCAGATGACAGTACGCGGTAATAAAGCCAGGCTCTGGACAATCCACTTCCTCTTTCTTTACTGGTCCGGACCGAACCAATCCTCAGGAACTGCAGAACAGAACAAAGACCAACGGGTCTCCAATGGAACCGGAACATATGATTCCTTAACAGATAACTCCCAGGAGGATTTCCTGAACTTGAAATCGGATTATTCACACTAGAATAAAACAAATAATACATAAAAGTAACACAAAATAATTTATTAAATTTCTTTTAAATATATAGGGAGGGAGAAAAAAGAGATTTACCCAAGGGGGGGGGGGCAAAATATTCGCCTCCTGTCTTTAATAGAATTGGGACTATAGAGTCAACAAGACTATCATAATCTGTATTTTATGACAAGACAGGAGGCTCCTATTTTGCTTTTTTAAAGCTTAACCATCTAACAGTGACAAAGCAGCCTGAGAAATAGGTTTAAAATAAAATTTACGAAATATAGAGTCAGAAGACCAGTCTGTCGCAGCCAGTAAGTCTTGCAAAGAGCAACCTTTCCTAAAGGCACAAGAGGCAGCCACCCCTCTAACTGAGTGAGCCCCAAAGGAGGATGGCATGTGAGCTAGGGACATGACCCAGCGTATCCATCTAGCAATTGTAGGAACCGATAAGGGATGAAAGGGCTGAACATAAGAAATCAGTAACTGGCCTGTTTCTGATGTATGTAAGGGAGCCGTATAGGAACAGTATTCTTTAAGGCATCTTGCTACACTTAGTAGAGGTTCCAAATCTAGATAAGGGTAAGATAGAAAAGATGAGAGGACTTTAGTATGTCTATTAATATGAAACTGTAGACCCGACAGGTCTAGTGAGAAACCATCTACATCTAGAGCCTGGACATTGGAGGCTCATTTAAAGGAGAGAAGGCAGAGCAGGGAAGCCAATTTAGCTGACAATTGTTTCATGGATAACAAAGAGTTGTCCGGCCACGATTGAAATAGGGACAGAAGTTTTGAGACCTCCCAAAGGGATTTATATCGAGATTATGGGGGGAATACTAAGACGGATACCCCTCAGGAGACGAGAGACGAGAGGGTCCTTACCTACAGGTAAACCATTAATTGGTAAATGAGCCGCTGAATTGGCCAAGCAAAAGAGATTAACTGTGCTATAATCACCTGAGGTGCTGAAAAGGGATCAATACATTCTGCCAAGCACCAACAAACCCAGACTGACCAGGCGGCTTGATAGGACCGCTGAGTTCCAGGGTCCCAGGAATCTCTGAGGAGACCCTGAGCTGTGTCCGAAAGACCTGAGGGTTCCCAGGAACCCTTGAAACCATCCAAACTAGGAGATAGAGGGATTTTTATTTAGAATTAATGGGTGATAGTCTCCTTCTGTATTCCTCAGGAGGTTTGGAAAGGGAGATATCAGTAGAGGGTAATGACAGGATAGCTCTAATAAGGCTGGAAACCAGGCTTGAGCTGCCAAGAAGGGAGTGACTATCACGATAGAGATCTGGAGTCTGTGAATGAGGGCTAGAACTCTGGAGATCATGGAGAATGGGGGAAAGGCATAAGCTCCGTGAGGGGGCCACTTCTGGAGAAAGGCATCTGTGGCCAGAGCTCCTGGGTCTGGTAACCAACTGAAATATGTTGGGAGTTGGTGATTGGTGCGCAAACAAGTCTATTAACAAGGGTCCCCTGAGAGTCTGTATTTTGAGAAAAGTCTGTCTGTTCAGTTTCCAGTCGTTGGCGTCTCTCCAGTGTCTGGAAAACCAGTCCGCTACGGCGTTGGACTGTCCTGGAAGATATTCCGCCACCACTGATATATTGTTCTTAAAGCAAAATTGGTAAAATTGCTGAGTTAAATTCGCTAGGGTCAGTGACCTGGTATCAAGTTTGTTGATATACTGGATAGCTGAAATGCTGTCTATTCGGAGGAGGACACAACAATTGGTTAATGAATCCTTGAAGGAATGAATGACAAAGGAACCTGCTATGAGTTCCAGACAGTTGATATGGAGTGATGACTCCTCCGGAAGTCTATTTGCCCCCAGTGAAAGTCAGAGGATGCGCCCCAGCCAATGAGGCTGGTGTCGGATTTTATTATAAAGTCCGGTGAGGAACCGAAAATGGCCCTGCCATTCCAGGCTTCCATATTGTGAAGCCTCCAGGACATTTCCTGTTTGACCTCTGGAGAGAGTGTCACCGGTTGAGCAAAGGAAGGGTCTTTGTGGAGGTAAGAATGTTTCAATCTCTGCATGGCCCTGTAATATAAGGGACCCGGGAAAATTGCCTGAATGGAGGAGGACAAGAGACCTATGATCCTTGCAAGTTGTAATTGTAATTGAGGTTTTCTCAGAGCTGATCTGAGTTCCTTCCAAATAGTGATCAGTTTGGCTTGTGGTAGAGCCAGGGTAGCCGTTATTGAATTCACTGTGAAACCTAGAAACTCTAGAGTTTGGGCAGGGGAGAGGAGATATTTGTTGTGATTGATCACGAAACCCAGGTGTTGTAGGAGGTTCATTGCAACTCCAAATGTTTGAGTAACAAGTTCTTGTCTTGTGCTAAAATGAGGATGTCGTCTAGATAAAGGATAAGTCTGATACCCCTGCTCCGAAGAAATGCCGCAACCGGTCTCATAATCTTAGTGAAACACCAAGGGACTGAACTGAGACCGAAGGGGAGGCATGTGAATTGCCAGAGTTCCCCGTTCCATAGGAACTGAAGATAATGGCGGAATGCGGGATGCCTAGGCACTGTTAAGTATGCATCCTTTAAGTCTAGACAAACCATCCAATCCTGCCCTTGCAGGGTGTCCCTGAGAAGGTGTATGCTCTCCATTTTGAAATGGCAGTAGACGAGAAATAAGTTTAATGCTTTCAAGTTGATTACAGGGCGAAAGCCTCCATCCTTCTTTTTGACTAGGAACATATTGCTCAGAAACCCATGGGATTAGGCTCGCTCTATAGCTCATTTTTGGAGTTCCTGCATAGAATGAGGAAACAGTACTGGGTTGGGCGGAAGCGGTTGTGACGGGAGTTGAAAGAATTCTATGTGGAATCCTAAGACTGTTTGCAAAACCCACTGGTCTGAGGTTATAGTGTTCCACGTTGTGAAATAGTGAGCAAGTCTGCCCGCTAACTCTATTGGGGAAGTATGAAGGAGTGAAGGACTCACCTTGGTTAGTGGTAACTGAAGGGGCTTGTGGAAGACCTCTGGCTTGTAAGGGCCGGCCTCGGGTAGGGAACAAGGGTCTGATTTGCGGAGCATAGTGTTGGCGGAAGGAGCCTCGGAATGCTGCTTGGCTGGGCTAACGACTTCTGAATCGACCAGCCCTGGCAAAAAAAACCTTGTTATAGAGCACTCTGCGCACATTGGACTGAGCCCTGTCCAAGGAGGTAAAGTTAGAGACAAATCTATTCAGATCTTGTATAAAGGATTCCCCAAAGTGTAAGCCTTTGGCTGAGGAGCCGCCTTCTATTTTAGCCATATCGGCAAGTTTAGGGTCTAGCCTGGAAAGTGCTGCCCTATGTCTCTCAGTAGAGAGTGCTACATTAGTGTTGCCTTAAAGGCAAATTGTTCATTGGGCCCATTCTCTGACCTGCTGAGGTTCCAGGGGTTGTGAAGTTACCATCGCCTGGTCAGCAAGCTGTAAAATTTGTGTGATGGAGCCCACCATGTCCAATAATTTATCTTGGGCTGACCTAAGTGATTTGTCTAGGCCCCTTCTAGGGTCTTTCCCACCCCTAACAGTCAATGATAATGATGGCACTTGCAAAACTTCAACAAAACTTTGACCCTTGATCCCCTCAGAAAAAGAGGTAGAGAATGTAGTTCTGAGTGTCAAAGAGAGATATCCGGTGATGACAAGGGTCTCCTAGTCCCACCCACCTCATCCACGATATTCCATTTAATAAGAGATATAAATACACATTAAGCCTCTGATACAGCTTTCATGCAGTGACCTGTCCACAGGGTACAACACAGACTACTCTCTGTCCTCCAGAACGCACAATCAGTCCGGTACAATAAACCAGCTTTACCTGATATGTAGCCGTGTTTTCTCCCCTCTTGGCTCACTCACAGATTGGCGTGTGACGTCATCTGCTCTCTCCAATTTTCTCCATCTGATTGGATGATCCTTGAGGTGGGTGGCGCAACTAGGTGCAGGAGTCAGCCGAGCGCTGCAGTGCAATCCTCCGTTTCAAAAATCCACTAACAACCATAATGAGGTGCACAAGGAGACTTGGCTGCTTAAAGGAATTGCTTTATTGTAGAATTCTAAAAACCAGCATGTTTATAAAAAGTCGCAAAAAAGTCGCAATACGCAATCTATAGGCCCAATGGGAGGAAAGTCCCCACTCCAGGGACTCTTTCCCACCCCTGGTAAGGAAGGTCACCATGGTGGAATCAAATTCAGGGGTGGAAGATTCCCTATCTGGGAGCACGGGTCGTGGGCATTCTGCCCTTAATTTATTCCTTGTGGGGTTAGGTAGGGGCTTTTTAGCCATGCTTGTAAGAATTGTATTATATGTGGTGAAGGGGACCATTCAAATGATCGTGGATGTCTTATTTGGTCAGGGTCAAACATGGGATGACTTAATGGGTCTATAATGGGTTGGGTGGGGTAGTTATTACTATCATCCTGGAGACAAGGTGTTTCGTAAAACCATTCGGGACATTCTTCCTCTGACTCATGTTCTGATAGGTACCCGTCAAGGTAGTATGTAGGGTTATTTGGTTCAAAGGTATTATTATTATCGTTGTCTTCCCTTATTGTTACCCCAGGGGTAGGGGTTATGGCAGGCTTATTTCTTTTTGCAAGGCTTTTTACAGGTCTCTGGGTGTTCTGAGGGGTTTTGGGTCAAGGCTGGAGGCTCAAGGGTCTCCTGTATAATATTTTTCACCATGGATGAAATGTCTGCTAGAGCAGAAGATATTGCTTGTGATACAGAGGTATTAACCATCGACTGTATGTCAACAGGGGTCTGTCCATCATCATCAGACATGATATCTAATTATTATATTAAGGAAATAAAATAAAAGGATACTTTTCGTTTGTTTTCCCTCTATATATTTCACAGGGATTAGCGTTTTGTGAGGTACTGATATTCTGTATTCTGCAGATATAATGATATGTAAATAAATTATTTTCCACTAAACCATACGGTGATTGTCGCAACTCATTCATCGTTATTCAATATAGCTCTTAGAAAAAAGTGCACTGTTTACAGTATGAAACGCCTTTCATATACATAAACAAAACAAAGTAATTGCCCAAATATTGTATTTTGATTATCCATTAGGTATTAGTGTTAATCGTTGGTGGTATAGTGGAAAATAGGATCCAAGATGGACACGGTCACGTGGTGTGATGTCGCGTGCGTAGCTTAAACTAGTATACAAACTCCTCTACCAAGATGGCCACCGGGGCACTACGAGGCGGTAAAAAATGCGCCCGGATGGCGATCTCGAGAGGATAAGATTTGTTTTGCAAACGTTTCACTACGCCATCAACAATCACAAATTATATACATATATACATAAAAGAAGTGGTATGCAAGATGAAAAAGTCAGTTAGACCAAGATGTAGGATAAGAATATAGAAAGTATTATAGAGAAAAGTATTAAGAGAAAAAAGGATCCACTCTCAATGAATGAGTGGTTGGGAAAGAAAGAGTATCTCAGAGAAGAGAAATTACAATTCTGTAGAAAATTAAATTCTTAAACAAATTTACATCACCTTGCTGCTGGAACAGTAAAGAAAGAGGAAGTGGATTGTCCAGAGCCTGGCTTTATTACCGTGTACTGTGATCTGATTGGTTGTCCAGATATACTATGTTACTTTTTTCTGTACTTGTATTACTGCTGGAGTTTAGAAAGTAAAGCAAAATAGGAGCCTCCTGTCTTGTCATAAAATTACTGATATAATACGCACAATTTCTGAAAAATTGTTGTGAAGCAGCTGAAGCACCGCCTCCTCAGATCCCTCAACATTAACCATGTTGTCAGTTGAGCTAAAAAGCAAATATATTTGCTAGCACGTCTATTGGAAAAATGCTTACTTTCAAAACTGAAATGCATTTCAATCTTGAGTTATATATATCTGTTTAAAAACACTGCTGACAAACAATAGATGGCCAATAATAGGCAGTTCATCAACAGTCACTGCAAATAAACATGCCATTTCTCCTTTATTGCAACACACCTAGTAAACATTACCTTAAGAAAAACTTCAGCTGTAACTAGATAACCCAAAAATAGATCTATCAAGAATGTGAGCTTAAGTATGTCTAAAATAGAACAAGAAGTCTTTAAATAACATCTACATACATTGGGCTCGATTTATAAAGCTCGGGCGGACAGGGGCGGACATATGTCCTCCCTAGCTCATTTCTGGCAGGCAGCAATCCACTGCTGGAATTCAGCATTGCACAAGAGCGCAAAATAGCAGGCAGGAGCTGTCAATCTCCCCAGTCAGACCTAAGAGGTGGAGAACAGGACTTGGAAGCAGTGGTCACCTTGATAACTACTGACTGCAGGTTCTCTTGTGAGAACTGCAGTTGTAGAAGGGCAAAGGGCTTGCTAAATCAAGCCCATTTGGTATTCATGCCCCTTGATAGTACTACAAGGTACAATGTAGGATGGATTGATCACTGGAGGTTGGCACAGCTGGGGGGAAAAAGGAAAAAATATTGTTATATTATCCTGCTGTGAGTGCTGGAAGACAGCTGGGGGCTGATTTATTACAGTGCGGACCGACATGATACTATGTAGCGTATCATGTCCTCCGCACATCGATAAATGCTTGTGAACTGCTTGTGCAATGCCGCCCCCTGCAGATTCGCGGACAATTGGCCGCTAGCAGGGGGTGTCAATCAGCCTGATCGTATAGGATCAGGTGGATTGATATCCGCAGCCATAGAGCAGGCAGACAAGTTATGGTAAAGACCGCTGCTTCATAACTGCTGTTTCTGGCTAGCCTGAAGGCTTGCACGGAAACAGGGGCATCAAGCTCCATTCGGAGCTTGATAATTCGGCCCCCTGGAATCAACAAATTCAACCAGAAACGCAAATGAATCAATAATTCCTGCCACAGGGAGAACAATATTACAGAGAACCTCAGGTTTCAGAACTTTGTATGGTAAGATTAAATGTGAGAATAGGTTGATGCACACTCATTTTAACCAGGTGTTAAGAATTTCCATACATGAACACAAATGATTGAGAGAATGATCACCCCACTCTGAGAAACTGGCCTGGGAACAGTCCATGAGGACTTGAACTGAGAAACACCAGCATAAAATTACATAGAAACTGAATAGGACAAATAGTGAATTAAGTCCAGTCATTACTATGGGTAAAGCCTCAGGGTCTTAGCACCTCAATCCTGTATGCGTATGATGAGGACTAGTTTAGTTGGAGGTACACAGAACTTCAGGCTGTATCTATATCTTGTGTGCCAATGTCCTGTAGTATTTTGTTTTTTCATTGTGGGACATGCATGGTGTTAAGCATGTTATTATTGCACTGTTGATTACATATAACTATGTGTTTAATACCTGCAAAAAGCTAAAGTCAGATTTGGAGCAGCAGTGCTTCTGTGAACTAGCTGGGGACTGACAACTGTGCACAAATGGCTCTCCAGATGTGTTCAGCTAGGACTGTGTGTTTAACCCATTTCCCTTCATATCTTTGAATAAATATCAGTTTATCAGTATTCATTTAAACCCATAAAGACAAATATGTTTATATATTTCTATTTAAAATAAACTTTAAAAACATATGAACACGTAACTGTTTAAAATATTTGCACCAAGTAGCTTTTAGCGACATAAGTTTTGTTTTTTTCATGAAAATATCTTACTGTTACATCATGAAAGATCTCATAGTCTGGTTATTGGTGTCAGGCTACTGAAATACAAGCTGGATACAAGATTAACAAGGTAAAAACAAAAAGGCACCTCATGATGGGTAGACTAGGTGATTTATGAAACAGATAAAAAAATCCCAAATGGGTCACTCACAAGTAAGATGGCACTATATAGATGAATAGTGCAAATAGGCAGGGTGGATGTCGCAGCCACCAGCTGGCTAATGCTCCTGACAACAACCTCCAGGGGAATTTTTCCTAGGCACAAGAGTCTCCAATATCCAGCCACAGGCAATCAGGAAAAATCCAGCAGCCACTTTCCACAAACAGTACACTGCAAATGTGTCACCATCTCATAACTGTTTAAAGCAAGATTCTGCTGGTTGAGAAAAAGATGCTATTGCTTTTTCTAACCAATAGCATCTTTTTTTTATTTTATAAAAACAGCATCTTTAGCTTGGGGCTTTGACATCCAGCCTATTTGCACTATCCATCTATATAGTGCCATCTTACTTGTGAGTGACCCATTTTTTATTAGTTTCATAAATCACATAGACTACACCATTTGTTTTTACCTTGCAGATACATGTTGGTTTTCCTGCACTTTAAGAGGTGCTACCCTGGTGACTTTGATTATTTTTCCGGATTAGATACAGTATGGTGTGTAGTATAGCGCTTCCTGTTTACTTTGGATACAAAGTGGCTTTCTTGTTTGGATACAAGATTGGATGCACACTATACAATGCTTTTATACACTCTAGAGTGCTTATATTTGTAGAATCACTTTTATAAGCAGTATATGTAGTGTTCCAGCAACCCTTGATGCCCTGCTGTAGCTGAGAACTTTCTTAATGCAAATGTCTGTGTTTGATGGTTAGTAACAGGATAGATTGTTGCCATCTTTTTTGTGTCAGCACACATACGCCTAGATTTAGAGTTCTGCGGCCAAAGGGGTGCGTTAGCTACGCTGGCTTTTTTCTGGCCGCACCTTTTAAATACCGCTGGTATTTAGAGTTCACAGAATGGCTGCGTTAGGCTCCAAAAAAGGAGCGTAGAGCATATTTACCGCAACTTCAACTCTCGATACCAGCGGTGCTTACGGACGCGGCCAGCTTCAAAAACGTGCTCGTGCACGATTCCCCCATAGAAAACAATGAGGCTGTTTGAGCTGAAAAAAAAACCTAACACCTGCAAAAAAGCAGCGTTCAGCTCCTAACGCAGCCCCATTGTTTGCTATGGGGAAACACTTCCTACGTCTGCACCTAACACTCTAACATTTACCCCGAGTCTAAACACCCCTAACCTTACACTTATTAACCCCTATTCTGCCGCCCCTGCTATCGCTGACACCTGCATATTTTTTTTAACCCCTAATCTGCCGCTCCGTAAACCGCCGCTACTTACATTATCCCTATGTACCCCTAATCTGCTGCCCCTAACACCGCCGACCCCTATATTATATTTATTAACCCCTAATCTGCCCCCCACAACGTCGCCGACACCTGCCTACACTTATTAACCCCTAATCTGCCGAGCGGACCGCACCGTTATTATAATAAAGTTATTAACCCCTAATCCGCCTCACTCCCGCCTGAATAACCCTATAATAAATAGTATTAACCCCTAATCTGCCCTCCCTAACATCGCCGACACCAAACTTCAAACATTAACCCCTAATCTGTCGACTGGAGCTCACCGCTATTCTAATAAATGTATTAACCCCTAAAGCTAAGTCTAACCCTAACACTAACACCCCCCTAAGTTAAATATAATTTAAATCTAACGAAATAAATTAACTCTTATTAAATAAATTATTCCTATTTAAAGCTAAATACTTACCTGTAAAATAAATCCTTATATAGCTACAATATAAATTATAATTATATTATAGCTATTTTAGGATTTATATTTATTTTACAGGTAACTTTGTATTTATTTTAACCAAGTACAATAGCTATTAAATAGTTAAGAACTATTTAATAGCTAAAATAGTTAAAATAATTACAAAATTACCTGTAAAATAAATCCTAACCTAAGTTACAATTAAACCTAACACTACACTATCAATAAATTAATTAAATAAAATACCTACAATTACCTACAATTAAACCTAACACTACACTATCAATACATTAATTAAATACAATACCTACAAATAACTACAATTAAATAAACTAACTAAAGTACAAAAAATAAAAAAGAACTAAGTTACAAAAAATAAAAAAATATTTACAAACATTAGAAAAATATTACAACAATTTTAAACTAATTACACCTACTCTAAGCCCCCTAATGAAATTACAAAGCCCCCCAAAATAAAAAAATGCCCTACCCTATTCTAAATTACAAAAGTTCAAAGCTCTTTTACCTTACCAGCCCTGAACAGGGCCCTTTGTGGGGCACGCCCCAAAGAATTCAGCTCTTTTGCCTGTAAAAAAAACACATACAATACCCCCCCCCAACATTACAACCCACCACCCACATACCCCTAATCTAACCCAAACTCCCCTTAAATAAACCTAACACTAAGCCCCTGAAGATCTTCCTACCTTATCTTCACCATACCAGGTTCACCGATCGATCCAGAAGAGCTCCTCCGATGTCTTGATCCAAGCCCAAGCGGGGGGCTGAAGATGTCCATGATCCGGCTGAAGTCTTCATCCAAGCGGGAGCTGAAGAGGTCCATGATCCGGCTGAAGTCTTCTATCAATGGCATCTTCAGTCTTCTTTCTTCCGGATCCATGTTCATCCCGCCGACGCGGAACATCCATCTTCACTGACGACTTCCCGACGAATGACGGTTCCTTTAAGGGACGTCATACAAGATGGCGTCCCTCGAATTCCGATTGGCTGATAGGATTCTATCAGCCAATCGGAATTAAGGTAGGAAAATTCTAATTGGCTGATGGAATCAGCCAATCAGAATCAAGTTCAATCCGATTGGCTGATTCAATCAGCCAATCAGATTGAGCTCGCATTCTATTGGCTGTTCCGATCAGCCAATAGAATGCGAGCTCAATCTGATTGGCTGATCGGATTTTCCTACCTTAATTCCGATTGGCTGATAGAATCCTATCAGCCAATCGGAATTCGAGGGACGCCATCTTGGATGACATCCCTTAAAGGAACCGTCATTCGTCAGGAAGTCGTCGGTGAAGATGGATGTTCCGCGTTGGCGGGATGAACATGGATCCGGAAGAAAGAAGATTGAAGATGCCGTTGACAGAAGACTTCAGCTGGATCATGGACCTCTTCAGCTCCCGCTTAGATGAAGACTTCAGCCGGATCATGGACATCTTCAGCCCCCCGCTTGGGCTTGGATCAAGACATCGGAGGAGCTCTTCTGGATCGATCGGTGAACCTGGTATGGTGAAGATAAGGTAGGAAGATCTTCAGGGGCTTAGTGTTAGGTTTATTTAAGGGGGGTTTGGGTTAGATTAGGGGTATGTGGGTGGTGGGTTGTAATGTTGGGGGGGTATTGTATGTGTTTTTTTTACAGGCAAAAGAGCTGAATTCTTTGGGGCATGCCCCGCAAAGGGCCCTGTTCAGGGCTGGTAAGGTAAAAGAGCTTTGAACTTTTGTAATTTAGAATAGGGTAGGGCATTTTTTTATTTTGGGGGTCTTTGTTATTTTATTAGGGGGCTTAGAGTAGGTGTAATTAGTTTAAAATTGTTGAAATATTTTTCTGATGTTTGCAAATATTTTTTTATTTTTTGTAACTTAGTTCTTTTTTATTTTTTGTACTTTAGTTAGTTTATTTCATTGTATTTATTTGTAGATATTGTATTTAATTTATTTATTGATAGTGTAGTGTTAGGTTTAATTGTAGGTAATTGTAGGTATTTTATTTAATTAATTTATTGATAGTGTAGTGTTAGGTTTAATTGTAACTTAGGTTAGGATTTATTTTACAGGTAATTTTGTAATTATTTTAACTATTTTAGCTATTAAATAGTTCTTAACTATTTAATAGCTATTGTACCTGGTTAAAATAAATACAAAGTTACCTGTAAAATAAATATAAATCCTAAAATAGCAATAATATAATTATAATTTATATTGTAGCTATATTAGGGTTTATTTTACAGGTAAGTATTTAGCTTTAAATAGGAATAATTTATTTAATAAGAGTTAATTTATTTTGTTAGATTTAAATTATATTTAACTTAGGGGGGTGTTAGTGTTAGGGTTAGACTTAGCTTTAGGGGTTAATCCATTTATTATAGTAGCGGCGAGATTCGGTCGGCAGATTAGGGGTTAATAATTGAAGTTAGGTGTCGGCGATGTTAGGGAGGGCAGATTAGGGGTTAATACTATTTATTATAGGGTTATTGAGGCGGGAGTGAGGCGGATTAGGGGTTAATTACTTTATTATAGTAGCGGTGAGATCCGCTCGGCAGATTAGGGGTTAATAAGTGTAGGCAGGTGGAGGCGACGTTGAGGGGGGCAGATTAGGGGCTAATAAATATAATATAGGGATCGGCGGTGTTAGGGGCAGTAGATTAGGGGTACATAAGGATAACGTAGGTGGCGGTCGGCAGATTAGGGGTTAATTATTGTAGGTAGCTGGCGGCGACATTGTGGGGGGCAGGTTAGGGGTTAATAAATATAATATAGGGGTCGGCGGTGTTAGGGGCAGCAGAATAGGGGTACATAAGTATAACGTAGGTGGCGGTCGGCAGATTAGGGGTTAAAAAAATTTAATTGAGTGGCGGCGATGTGGGGGGACCTCGGTTTAGGGGTACATAGGTAGTTTATGGGTGTTAGTGTACTTTAGAGCACAGTAGTTAAGAGCTTTATAAACCGGCGTTAGCACAGAAAGCTCTTAACTACTGACTTTTTTCTGCGGCTGGAGTTTTGTCGTTAGATTTCTAACGCTCACTTCAGCCACGACTCTAAATACCGGAGTTAGAAAGATCCCATTGAAAAGATAGGATACGCAATTGACGTAAGGGGATCTGCGGTATGGAAAAGTTGCGGCTGAAAAGTCAGCGTTAGACCCTTTAATGACTGACTCCAAATACCAGAGGGCGGTAAAAACCAGCGTTAGGAGCCTCTAACGCTGGTTTTGACGGCTACCGCCCAACTCTAAATCTAGGCCATAGATTATAAACAATGACAAGTAGCTTGAGATAGTACTATTGTCCTTTGTTAAAGTATATATTTTTTTAAATGTTAAAATATCTGTAGTACATGGAGGGCGCTCCTGTGGAATTACCTCTTGTGGCTAAAATGTAACAATTTGAATGCAATATGCTAAGTAGAAAAAAATAAATAATTGCCAGTTCCTTTTCAGAGTCAGGAGTTTGGCCTTACCTATGGTATTGCTAAATTTATGCTACATAAGGGAAACTACAAGGAGAAAACTATACTAAACATTTTAGAATGTTAAAACCATATTTAAGCTACCTTTCTTTTCATCTGCACTACATCCTTGTCCTCTATGATCTGACAATCAATCTGACATTAAACCCCATAGGCTGATAACTATTTAGAAGATTTGAAGTCTGATGTATGTATGTGACTAACAAAAGGGCTGAGGACTGTAGCTGACATGTTGTATTATAATGGTTGTATTAGTCATTCATGTCAATATGAACATTACTGCAATACGTAAATCATCACTTAGTACATATACCAAAATGGAAATCATCATGAATGTGGGATTGTAAATAACAATTGCAACAGAATTTTGACTAAGATTTCCAACCTTCCCTTATTTCCAGGGATCTCCCTTTTTATGCCAAACTTTTTACAGTCTTACAGGCTCCCTTATTTATCTGCTTTTAGAATATTTTTCTCTTGGGGGTCCGTTTATTAATGTGCGGGCGGACATGATCTGATATAGCGGATATAGCACATCGATAAATGCTGACAGCATACGCTTGAACTTCAATCCTATTGGCTGATTGCATCAGCCAATAGGTTTTTTTCTCCCTTAATTCCGATTGGCTGATAGAATTCTATCAGCCAAACGGAATTGAAGGGATGCCATCTTGGATGACGTCATTTAAAGGAACTTTCATTCAGTTGTCGGATGAAGAAAGAAGAGGATGCTCCGTGTCGGATGTCTTAAAGATGGACCCACTTCAATGGATGAAGACAGAAGATGCCGTCTGGATGAAGACTTCTGCCCGTCTGGAGGACCTCTTCTTCCCGGTTTGGATGAAGACTTCTGCCTGTCTGGAGGACCACTTCACCCAGCTTCGTTGAGGACTTCGGCCCGGTTGGGTGAAGACTTCTCAAGGTAGGGTGATCTTCAAGGGGTTAGTGTTAGGTTTTATTAAGGGGGGATTGGGTGGGTTTTAGAGTAGGATTGGGTGTGTGGGTGGTGGATTTTAATGTTGGGGGGGTATTGTATTTTTTTTTACAGGTAAAAGAGCTGATTACTTTGGGGCAACGCCCTGCAAAAGGCCCTTTTAAGGGCTATTTGTAATTTAATATAGGATAATGCTTTTTATTATTTTGGGGGGCTTTTTTATTTTATTAGGGGAATTAGATTAGGTGTAATTAGTTTAAAAAACTTGTAATTATTTTATTATTTTCTGTAATTTATTGGGGGGGGTTTCGTACTTTAGATAATTGTATTTCATTGTAGTTAATTTAGGGAAATCATTTAATTGTAGTGTAGTGTTAGGTGTAATTGTAACTTAGGTTAGGTTTTATTTTACAGGTAAATTTGTCTTTATTTTAACTAGGTGAAGACTTCTCCCGGTAAGTGAATCTTCGGGGGTTAGTGTTAAGATTTTTTAAGGGTGTATTGGGTGGGTTTATTTTTTAGGTTAGGGCTTTGGGCTGCAATAGAGATAAATGCCCTTTTAAGGGCAATGCCCATCCAAATGCCCTTTTCAGGGCAATGGGGAGCTTAGTTTTTTTAGTTAGGCTTTTATTTGGGGGGTTGCTTGTGTGGGTGGTGGGTTTTACTTTTGGGGGGGTTGTTTGTATTTTTTTTTACAGGTAAAAGAGCTGATTTCTTTGGGGCAATGCCCCGCAAAAGGCCCTTTTAAAGGCTATTGGTAGTTTAGTTTAGGCTAGGGTTTTTTTTTATTTTGGGTGGGCTTTTTATTTTGATAGGGCTATTAGATTAGGTGTAATTATTTTAAAGATCTTGTCATTTGTTTTTTATTTTCTGTAATTTAGTGTTTGTTTTTTTGGTAATTTAGCTAATTTTATTTAATTTATTTAATTGTATTTAATGTGGGGAATTTATTTAATTGTAGTGTAGTGTTAGGTGTTATTGTAACTTAGGTTAGATTTTATTTTACAGGTAAATTTGTATTTATTTTAGCTAGGTAGTTAGTAAATAGTTAATAACTGTTTAGTAACTATTCTACCTAGTTAAAATAAATACAAACTTGCCTGTAAAATAAAAATAAACCCTAAGCTAGCTACAATGTAACTATTAGTTATATTGTAACTAGCTTAGGGTTTATTTTATAAGTAAGTATTTAGTTTTAAATAGGAATTATTTATTTAATGATAGGAATTTGTATTTAAATTTATTTTAATTATATTTAAGTTAGGGGGTGTTAGGGTTAGACTTAGATTTAGGGGTTAATAAATATAATATAGTGGCGGCGACATTGGGGGCGGCAGATTAGGGGTTAATAAATAAAATGTAGGTGTCGGCAATGTTGGGGGCAGCAGATTAGGGGTTAATAAGCATAATGTAGTGGCGGCGATATCTGGTAGCGGCAGATTAGGGGTTAATAAATATAATGTAGGTGTCGACAATGTCGGGGGCGGCAGATTAGGGGTTAATAAGTGTAAGATTAGGGGTGTTTAGACTCGGGGTTCATGTTAGGGTGTTAGGTGTAAACATAAAATGTGTTTCCCCATAGGAATCAATGGGGATGCATTACTGAGTTTTACGCTACTTTTTGGCAGGTGTTAGACTTTTTCTCAGCCAGCTCTCCCCATTAATGTCTATGGGGAAATCGTGCACGAGCATGTGCAACCAGCTCACCGCTGACTTAAGCATCACTGGTATTGGAGTGCAGTGTGGAGCGCAATTTTGCTCTACGCTCACTTCTTGCCTGTTAACGCCGGGTTGATAAAAACCCGTAATACCAGCGCTGCAAGTTAGCAATGCACCCCTGTTACCGCACAACTCGTAATCTAGGCGAATTTGAACAACAAACAGGTTGTGGAATCAAAGTAACTATACATGTACAGATAAACACATTATGTATGTATCCAATATTATATCTTATAAAGTCTAATACATCGCTATGTTGTACCTCTACAAACGCTAACTTTTCACAGTATTATGGCTAGATTACGAGTGGTGCGCTTGAGTCCAAGCGAAAAGGGTTTTATCATGGGAGTTTGCGTATGTCGGAAGAAGCACATGTATTACTTATTAAAAGTAAAAGCGCTCGCTCGAGTGCAATTGAATTTAATGAGCGCCTGGTTAGCGCTTCCTCAGAGCTGTGGTTAACCGTTTCGCAAAACAAAAAAAAGTCACAAAACACATCAAAAATATACTAAAAAAGTACAATTACATTCATAATAACACTGTCTAATAAAAAATATTTTTTTTTTAAATTGCAATAAAAAGCTATAAGGGCTCGGGGGGGGGGGGGCGTGTCCGAACATCGACCAATATGGCTGCTTTTTAAATTGGCTGCATGCTGGAGTTTATCACTCATCAGATTTATAATCTAAGCTTTTCTTTCACTCATGGTTAGTGTTTGGCTGAAGCCATTTATTATCAATCAAGTGTGTTTACTCTTTTTAAATCATAATGACAACAGAAACTACCCAAATGACCCTGATCAAAAGTTTACATACCCTGATGATTTTGGCCTGATAACATGCACACAAGTTGATACAAAGGGGTTTGAATGGCTATTAAAGGTAACCATCCTCACCTGTAATCTGTTTTCTTGTAATTAGTGTGTGTGTATAAAAGGTCAATGAGTTTTTGGACTCCTGACAGAACCTTGCATCATTCATCCAGTACTGCACTGACGATTCTGGATTCTGAGTCATAGGGAAAGCAAAAGAATTGTCAAAAGATCTGCGGGAAAAGGTAGTTGAACTGTATAAAACAGGAAAGGGATATAAAAAGATATCCAAGTAATTGAGAATGCAAATCAGCAGTGTTCAAACTCTAATAAAGAAGTGGAAAATGAGGGGTTCTGTTGAAACCAAACCACAGTTAGGTAGATCAACTAAAATTTCAGCCACAACTGCCATGAAAATTGTTCGGGATGCAAAGACAAACCCACAAATAACGTCAAGTGAAATACAGGACATGTGGTGTGGCGGTGTTTCAAGATGCACAATAAGGAGGCACTTGAAGAAAGATGGACTGCATGGTCGAGTCGACAGAAGAAAGCCATTACTACAAAGTATCCCGCTTACAATACGCCAAACAGCACAGAGACAAGCCTCAAACCTTCTAGCACAAAGTCATTTAGAGTGATGAGACCAAAATTTAGCTTTTTGGCCACAACCATAAATGCTACATTTGGAGAGGAGTCAACAAGGCCTATGATGAAAGGTACACCATTCCTACTGTGAAACACGGAGGTGGATCGCTGATGTTTTGGGGATGTGTGAGCTACAAAGGCACAGAAAATGTGGTCAGAATTGATGGCAAGATGAATGCAGTATGTTATCAAACAGAAAGCCTCATTTTCCACTTATTGATTAGAGTTTGAACACTGCTGATTTTCATTCTCAATTCCTTGGATATCTTTTTATATCCCTTTCCTGTTTTATACAGTTCAACTACCTTTTTGCCACAGATCCTTTGACAATTCTTTTTCTTTCCCCATGACTCAGAATCCAGAAACGTCAGTGCAGCACTCGATGAAAGATGCAAGGGTCTGTCAGGAGTCCAGGAACTCATTGACCTTTTATACACACACACTAATTACAAGCAAACAGGTCACAGGTGAGGATGGTTACCTTTAATAGCCATTCAAACCCCTTTGTGTCAACTTGTGTGCATGTTATCAGGCCAAAATCACCAGGGTATGTAAACTTTTGATCAGGGTCATTTGGGTAGTTTCTGTTGTCATTATGATTTAAAAAGAGTAAACACAGTTGATTGATAATGAATGGCTTCAGCCAAACACTAACCATGAGTGAAAGAAACATTTTTGTGTTATCATTCATATTCTCTGAAAAATGGCCAAGAAATCATAAATTATGCCAGGGTATGTAAACTTATGAGCACAACTGTGTATGGTCATTATACCATTGCTAAAACATCAAATCTAATGGAGGCCTAACACTTTTGCACAGTACTGTGTATATATATATATATATATATATATATATTTATATACACAGTATCTCACAAAAGTGAGTACACCCCTCACATTTTTGTAAATATTGTATTATATCTTTTCATGTGACAACTCTGAAGAAATGACACTTTGCTACAATGTAAAGTAGTGAGTGTACAGCCTGTATAACAGTGTAAATTTGCTGTCCTGTCAAAATAACTCAACACACAGCCATTAATGTCTAAACCGTTGGCAACAAAAATGAGTATACCCCTAAGTGGAAATGTCAAAATTGGGCCCAATTAGCCATTTTCCCTCCCGGGTGTCATGTAACTCGCTAGTGTTACAAGGTCTCAGGTGTGAATGGGAAGCAGGTGTGTTAAATTTGGTGTTATCACTCTCACACTCTCTCATAATGGTCACTGGAAGTTCAACATGACACTTCATGGCAAAGAACTCTCTGAGGATCTGAAAAAAAGAATTGTTGCTCTACATAAAGATGGCCTAGGCTATAAGAAGATTGCCAAGACCCTGAAACTGAGCTGCAGCAAGGTGGGCAAGACCATACAGCCGTTTCACAGGACAGGTTCCACTCAGAACAGGCCCTGCCATGGTCGACCAAAGAAGTTGAAAGCACGTGCTCAGTGTCATATCCAGAGGTTGTCTTTGGGAAATAGACGTATGAGTGCTGCCAGCATTGCTGCAGAGGTTGAAGGGGTCGGGGGTCAGCCTGTCAGTGCTCAGACCATACGCCACACACTGAATCAAATTCGTCTGCATGGCTGTCGTCCCAGAAGGAAGCCTCTTCTAAAGATGATGCACAAGAAAGCCTGCAAACAGTTTGCTGAAGACAAGCAAACTAAGGACATGGATTACTGGAACCATGCCCTGTGGTCTGATGAGACCAAGATAAACTTATTTGGTTCAAATGGTGTCAAGCGTGTGTGGCGGCAACCAGGTGAGGAGTACAAAGACAAGTGTGTCTTCTCTACAGTCAAGCATGGTTGTGGGAGTGTCATGGTCTGGGCCTGCATGAGTGCTGCCGACACTGGGGAGCTACAGTTCATTGAGGGAACAATGAATGCCAACATGTACTGTGACATACTGAAGCAGAGCATGATCCCCTCCCTTCGCAGGGCAGTATTCCAACATGATAATGACCCCAAACACACCTCTAAGATGACCACTGGCTTGCTAAAGAAGCTGAGGGTAAAGGTGATGGACTAGCCAAGCATTTCTCCAGATTTAAACCCTAATGAGCATCTATGGGGTATCCTCAAACTGAAGGTGGGGGAGTGCAAGGTCTCTAACATCCAACAGCTCTGTGATGTCGTCATGGAGGAGTGGAAGATGACTCCAGTGGCAACCTGTGAAGCTCTGGTGAACTCCATGCCCAAGAGGGTTAAGGCAGTGCTGGAAAATAATGGTGGGAACACAAAATATTGACACGTTGGGCCCAATTTGGACATTTCCACTTAGGGGTGTACTCAATTTTGTTGCCAATGGTTTAGACATTAATGGCTGTGTGTGGAGTTGTTATGAGGGGACAGCAAATTTGCACTGTTATATAGGCTGTACACTCACTACTTTACATTGTCGCAAAGTGTCATTTATTCAGTGTTGTCACATGAAAAGATATAATAAAATATTTACAAAAATGTGAGGGATGTACTCACTTTTGTGAGATACTGTAAATATAAATGTGTGTGTGTGTGTTATTTTACATTCCAATGTTCTTTATAAAGTATTTATAAATATATATTCATACAATATACCTATATATATATATATATATATATATATATATATATATATATATATATATATATATATATATATATATATATATATATATATATATATATATATATATATATATATATATATATGGGAGTCAAAGGGTAAACAGCGCTTATGGAGATTCTTAAAAACTGAATAATATTAAAATCTCGGCAGTGTTGGTGGGTAAAGAAAACAAAAAAAAAAAAAAAAAAAAGGGAAGAGAAGTATATGAATATACGTATATATATTAGAGTCTTTGATAGGATATTGGAATCCTAGTGTAATGAAGGCGTAATAGATACCCTTACCAAAAGTTACCTCAATCCTATGAGGTAAGTTTGCCGCATTGGAGGATGTATCTAGTGGTTGAATGAATCCTGGATGTTCTGGTCTGTATAAAATCGCTGCCTCTTGGAGTAGAATGGGATGTGGGTCCCCTTTGTGCTGGTTTCTTTAGGAAACTTCCTGTATTTATTGCCTCTTGGAGCTTGGTTTTCTTGTCTTGGTATGAACTTTCTTGTCCAGATAGGATGTCAGAGCAGGTGACGTGGTTACAGGGTACTTATTTCTTTTTTCTTTTCTTATTTTTTCTTCATTTTCCTTAGAGTTGTGTCAGCAGATACAAAACTCACGTCTGTGGTACACAAAGATATTTCCTTCCTTCCTAGTACTGTGTGCATAAAATATTTCCAAGCACGCCACTCACAAATTTCCCTTTTCCGACTCCGAGGCAATAAATACAGGAAGTTTCCTAAAGAAACCAGCACAAAGGGGACCCACATCCCATTCTACTCCAAGAGGCAGCGATTTTATACAGACCAGAACATCCAGGATTCATTCAACCACTAGATACATCCTCCAATGCGGCAAACTTACCTCATAGGATTGAGGTAACTTTTGGTAAGGGTATCTATTACGCCTTCATTACACTAGGATTCCAATATCCTATCAAAGACTCTAATATATATACGTATATTCATATACTTCTCTTCCCTTTTTTTTTTTTTTTTTTTTTTGTTTTCTTTACCCACCAACACTGCCGAGATTTTAATATTATTCAGTTTTTAAGAATCTCCATAAGCGCTGTTTACCCTTTGACTCCTATTTTTCCTATATTGTATAGACTTAGTCTATCATACAATATTTGTACCTTCATAGCTGCTCTATGAGATTTTCATACCTCTGACTAGCGCATTTACTTGAGTAACGCCTGTTTCCACTCACTGACACTGAATGGTAACATTCTACTTAATTCTATATATATATATATATATATAGATTTATGGATTAATAAAAAAATAAAACACATTCTGCTATGTGAATAACATTGAAATGTGAAATATTTCATGTTGGGCTAAAAGTGATTAGATTTGCACGACTTGTTGGGTGTTAGGTTGTTGTTTTTTTTCCACATTTTGCTCTCCATTGAAGTGTATGGGGGAATACGTTAATAGCAATATTCTAACATCGACTTTTTGCACAGGTTGTGTTAGTGCGAGAGCAAAATCTTTTTACTTTGAGCTTGTAAAATGCACTGTACCCAAGCGCACAAATAGCCAAAGTCAAGTGCAGTTAACCCATGAGTGGAAGCAATAAATAGGGCTCCACACATAATATAGCCATTTATATCTCAAGATATGATATTCAACATTACATTGCATTTGTTGCTAAATAGGTTATAATTACGGTATTTTAGCATTTGCAGGGCCCTGGGCAAGACAAATTTGCAAGGCCCCACAGCCCAGCCCCCTTATTCCCTACCCCTGTTAGCCCCACCTCCAAATGTCCTGCCCACTGTATGGCCCACCCTAGTCCTCAAAACCATCCCTCAGATTTAGCAGATAAGATGTGTCCCTGAAAATCAGGGATGGGTTTGTTTGAGACAAGATCAGTCACTCCAACTATGATTTGTTTTAATTTTATACATGCCTGGTTATTTTTTTAATTCATATATTTGAATAAATATTTAAAAATTAAACAAAGACACCATCCAATAAACATCCATCCCCTAATATGTTACATGGTAAATTATAAAGATTGGAAAGCAATTCAGTTGTTGAAGTAGTAAATCTACAGCAGTGTCTTTCTGGTAACCCGTGACTTCCGAAAATGCAACGAGGAGACCTGTGTGTTGTATAGACCAATGCATTTCACATTTAAGAATCAATGCTTTGACTTTTATTTCAATGGCTGCAAATGGTTAAGGCAAAATAAAGAAAAAAAAAACAGAACTAATTCAAAATTACTTTCTAAGCACCACCTGCTAAACGGAAAACAAGCACAAATCAACTGCCAAAATTACTGAGTGAAATAAAAAGAAAATCACACACTTCTTGCAGTGTGGGAAGGAAATCCAAATACCGCCCTGGTAAGTGACAAGCACGTGTAAGCCTTACCATGCCCACTCTCCATTCTAAAGCAAGTGCTCTTTCAACTCTGGAGGCTTGTGTGTGCAAGGTTCAAGTTCAGTTTTAAAGGGATACTGAACCCATTTTTTTTCTTTCACGATTCAGATAGGACATGCAATTTTAAACAACTTTCTTATTTTCTCCTATTATAACTTTGCCTTCGTTCTCTTGCTATCTTTATTTGAAAAGCAGGAATCTAAGCATAGGAGCCAGCTCATTTTTAGTTCAGCACCTGGGTAGCACTTGCTGATTGGTGGCTAAATGTAGCCACCAATCAGCAAGCGCTACCCTCGGTGCTGAACCTATAATGGTCTGGCTCCTAAGCTTAGATTCCTGCTTTTCAAAAAAAGATAGAGAGAAACAAAGAAAATTTGATAATAGGAGTAAATTAGAAAGTTGCTCTATCTGAATAATGAATGAAAATAATTGGGTGGTGGTTGTGGAGAGAAACTGGAGAGGAAAAAAAAGTATGACCCCACAACAAGCCTGACACCTATCCCCTGCTATAGTGCTCCCAAACTCTAAGCACTCCATTTAATTGACAGCGCACAGCCTCTCTGGCTCTGAACGGGGTCTGGGGCAGGTGCCCTGCACCCAAATTACCCAAAGGGCGGGCCTGGTAAGCAGATTAAAAAAGAAAGCTGTTAAAGGATATTGAAAAATAAGCAGAGAGACAGAATTTATAAATTATAGACTATAATAGATTATAGATGGCTTCCCTCCTGCATTATAATACTGACTAGTATGTTCCGGTGTTTATAAGCCAAAATATAAGACCCAATTAAGACCCAATAAAAATTTGTATTGATTCCAATAAAAGTGTATCATGTGAAAGAAATGTGACCTTTGCCTTCTATTATATCCATATAATATTAAAAATTCATCATCCTTCTTTGTATCCACATTTCTCTGAAGGGGGGAAGATGTGATTTACACATCTTTGCAATCATAAATTTAGAGCTACTGAGTGCAGTTTGACATAAAGCTAACCTAATTTTGCAAGAGCTGCTAGGTTTCTTGTTTAAAGGGACAATTAACGTTTGAAATAACTTATATAAATTCGATTTATACATCTATGATATCCATATTTGTAATAGGCTTTGCGTGTCAGATTACAATGGTTCAATAAATATTCACTGTTAAAAATTAATTGCTTTCCAAACCCACCATTATAACATCTAGTTTGATTCCCGAATCGTAAACGATAACCTGAGTTATCAATATGGCCGATTTTACCCGTACTGCGCATGCGCGAGTGATCCAACACGTCACCGTACTATGAACAAGCAAACCGTCTGAGTCGATACTGGGAAACAGATGTGACAGCGCTATAGAACAGGTAAGATCGTAACGATGTGCAGCAAGAATGACCCTTGCAATAACGAGCATTAAATATAAGTTTTTATTTGAATTTGTGAATTTTGATGAATTAAACCAATATTTAATTTTGATACTTTATTCGTGGAACATAATTTGATACTCAGCCAAATAATTGAAATGCTTTATATTAATACAGTTTACCCTAATGTTATAAAACATAATAAATTTCATTATTGACCTTATTTATAATCTATTTTGTTGTCATTAGGATTTGTAAATGACATACAATCAAGCTATACCTGAAAAAAATTAAATGATTAGAAAATAAGAATGTCATAATAGAAACGGAATAATAATGATAATCTCATAAGTATAAACGTCCCGTATAAGCAATTCATTGCGAATACATAGTTTTATTCTAATTGATTATCTAACAGCATTTATGTACATCAATATAGAAAGGATAGTACAAATACTATACTTATGTTTTTACTTGTATTTTCAATATAATAATCACAATTATAAATATTATATCAATTCATAAAAAAAATTTGATTAATTATTTATATCATTATGAAAAATTTCAATGAACCAAATTATACTTACAGTAATTAGTCTGCAGCTGTAATCAAATTCTAAGTTTATGTTAAAAACGATTTATTGTATATAACCAGGGTAGAAATGCTTAGTTTGAATCAAAATGTAATGTTGACAAACTAAGACATTAGACATATTTTTTTATTATTTATTTACTGTTCTCTATTAAAATGTGAGGCAGACAACTTGTCAAAAATATTGTAATTGATATTTGTAATTCATTTGTATAAGTCAGCCAGCAATTTATATTTTTCATTATAGCATAATCCGTAATTATTGCAGTTAGAAAAAAAAAATAAGTTTAAGATAAAAAACGTTTATTAAAGTACACAAAATAAAATTGAATAAATCGAATATAAAATAAATGGAAAATATACAAGAAAGTTAGGACACATTACCTGTTATATGATGTCTAGTTCAACACATGAGCTCAATGCAGCAAGTTTTGAAAGATTTGAATACAAAGATTCTCAACAACAGCTTACTGATTAAAGGGACACTGAACCCAATTTTTTTCTTTTGTGATTCAGATAGAACATGACATTTTAAGCAACTTTCTAATTTACTCCTATTATCAAATGTTCTTTATTCTCTTGGTATCTTTATTTGAAATGCAAGAATGTAAGTTTAGATGCCGGCCCATTTTTAGTGAACAACCTGGGTTGTCCTTGCTGATTGGTGGATAAATTCATCCACCAATAAAAAAATGCTGTCCAGAGTTCTGAACCAAGTAAAAAGCTTAGATGCCTTCTTTTTCAAATAAAGATAGCAAGAGAACGAAGAAAAAAATGATAATAGGAGTAAATTAGAAAGTTGCTTAAAATTGCATGCTCTATCTGAATCACAAGAGAAAAAATGTGGGTTCAGTGTCCCTTTAAGTTTGTGGGCTGAAACTAGACTTCAAAATAACAGACATAATTTATCAGTGAAGATAAGAATTTTTAAGTGCATTAGCCTGCTGATATCGTAAAAAAGACGTATCCTGTTTTGCTTTGGGATAGTCTGCATAGATATAAAACTTGATTTATAACATAAGAAAAAAGTTGAGGGATGCGTTATAAGAACCCATAGTGACGTATTAAACTGTGGATCATAGTACATAAGAAGGTATTATATTTAGGTGCGGTATGTTTCTAGGGAAACTGCAAAATAAGACTCTGGTCACAATCATAGAGTGCCAGAGTACTATATAAGGGGTGGAGGGCGGAGACCAATCATAATACGATAAGTGATCCTAAGTATATATACATTCAATACTATATTACCTTGACCTCTGCTAATGCAAAACACTTTAATCATGGATAGCATATAAAGGTCAATATGACTAGCGTTGACTAGTGTACTCGTAGTCTATGGGTATGTATGGCAGAGATCTAAACATGGCATAGGGTATAGGAATATCTTTAGCTGTATTGTTAGAGGTAAAATTATTATGTTAAATAAACCAACATATGCATAGTTATAATATCAGTAGGCGATAAAGATTATCATATTAGAGAATTGTTACCAAATCGTATATCGTAGGACGGCATTTGGATAAAAAAGGCAAGAACAGTCCAGAGTAGAGGAGGTTAGGAGCATATAGGGCCATTCAAACTACATAAATGTTAGACTTAGTGCTTCACAAAAAAAAATATGATCTGTACAGATTACTTTATCTGATATATCTATAGTGGACCAAAAACATACTAGGAAGAAGAAAGAGGCAATGGAATATTATACAATAACTATACTGCTGAATCATAATAGAACATGGAACGCTGCCTCGGCCACTGGCAAGACCTTGCTATAGGTGGATAGGTTGCAGCAGATACAGTAGTAAAAATGGCCTCCCTGATGTACCATAAAAAAGAATATAATTATCCCACTAGTAGGTTTCTCAATATAAAGGCAGGGATTATATTCCTGTATTACAATTCACCTTCAATTAGTTTATGCTAGGTAACAGATGTATTAAATCAGAACAATATGACCCTAGATTTAACAGGGGTACACATGAAAAGTGCGTTGGGTCCTTTTAAACCGTAAAATCGGAGATGGCTGGGATAGCTATAGCTGAATTAATATTAACTGGTGAAATTCTGTCTCTATTTGCGGACTAGTATATACATTATATCTGGTAAAAATTAAAGACTTACGTACCATATGACAGATATATAAGTAATAGAGACCGTGTTTAATATCCATAGGTAATCTTATTTCTCTATTGTCAAACTACAGCATATATCTTATCAGAGAAGTAGAGATTATAATATCCATCAGGCAATAATTTTAAAGTATAACTGTAAACATTTGCATGTTCTAATAAAAAATCCTAACTGGCAGGCTCTGTAATAGGCAAACCTCCAACTAAAACTTTCTATAATACACCTGAGAACATATAACCATGTGTTTTAAAACATACAGTAGCAGACTTATCACTCAGTTAGCGAGGGGGAGATATAATCTACTGGTGAGTTTAGCCAATGCCTCGCTTGAAATCATCCTGCGTAGTAGGCGATATATGGAAGAGGCTAAAGCAAGATGGGAGAAACTTCAGAAGAATGACTGCACAAACACACGGATAAACCACGGACAGTCGGTTATGAGTTCTTGGGTTTCTATTTTTTTTTATTTTTTATTTTCAAATAAACTTTATTAAGCCATGACAATAATACAACAACATAGATCACATATCTCAGATGCATGGTCTCATACATTACATTTGAGTTGTAAGAGTCAAAGGACAACAATAAACAAAAGAAAGCATGGTATAAACATAATCATACATCTGTGGCTGGTAGATAGTGTGATGTAATCAAGGAAGTAGCTTCTAATAATACAGGGTGCACGAATAGCTAGGTAGCTATAATAAGGACTTGTGAATAGGGTGAGGTATCCAAACAAAAGGAAGCGTGCCGGACCAGGAAATGAGGGGGAAGAGAAGAGAGAAAAAAAAGGAACAGGGGAAGAAGGAGGGAGGGGAAAATTAAGAATTAAAGGGAAAGAGGAACACGGGAGAGAGGAAATATAAAACAAAAGGGAACATGCCGGTTCAGAAAAAAGGAAGGGGAAGAGGTTGGGAAACATTAGACCAAGGTGACTCTGCCTCTCCTATAGTTACTGGGCTATTTGATTTTTTTCCACAACTCCCATGCTTGACAGTGTAAATTAATCTTATTGTTCACAGTAAAAGGACTTTCCATAGCTTCTAGGTAGTCCATAATTTTAATGATATCATTCCAGTTAGGGAGTTAAGGAGTCTGTTTCCAAAGACAGGTGATAACTAGTTTGACAGCTGTCAATAAATAAAAGCTAAGGAGACCCACGGGAGAGAGAGAGGAGACCCAATATATAAGTGAAATAGTACAGTCTGTGATTTTGTCCATAGGGAAGGTTCCAAGTCAGCGCATCTATGGAAGAGCATATTCCAGAGGGGTTGAAGAGCAGGGCATTCCCACCACACATGCGCTGGTGACCCCACGTGTCCACATCCTCTCCAGCATAGTGGAGAGTTTAAGGGGGATATTTTAAAAAGCCTCAAAGGAGTCAAGTGCCATTGCATGCATATTTTAAGATATAGCTCCAGTAATGTGATGCAGTGGAGAGCCCATTTTGTGACCAGTACTGCTTTAGACCAGTCCTCTGGGGTGGCATGGAACTGCAGATCTCTTTCCCATGAAACAATATAGGCTGACTTAAAATAAGTGGGAGGGTTGAGAACATCCCGATAAGAGATTGACAAATCTCTAGGGATTTTTTTGGCTGTGCGCCAGCGTTGTTCCCATTCCGTGGGAGCCTGTAGAGGAAGAGCAGCAAATCCCCACGATTGAAGGAGGCTCCTCAATCTCCAAAATTCAAACTGTAGAAGTTGGGAAGGTTGGAATGTGGAGCAGAAGTTTGCAAGGATGGTTAATCGTCCATTAGGGAAGAGGTCCTGAATACTGATGACTCCATGAGAGAGCCATATGGAGGGGTGCGAATCTCTAAGAGCTCGGAGTAGGCTCAAGAGCGTGTGGGCCGGAGAAGGATGGGGGGCAATTTGAGGCAGAGAGCGGATTTTATCCCAGAATTTTAAGGCTGAAAGGACTATATGATTTTGGATTTTAAAAGAGGCTCTTGTGTGCTTAGGGATCCACAATAAGTCTGAGAGTGCAAGCAAGTCTGGCAAAGTAGCTTGCTCCAGTATCCATCATTTGCAATCAGAAATTTCAGAATTCCATGGAAGAATATGAGCCAGCCTAGAGGCTTTGTAGTAATATGCCAGGTTAGGGGCGACAGTGCCCCCACTTAGCAATGGTTGCTGTAGAATTCTAGTAGCCACTCTTGGGTGTTTGTACTTTCAGATTAACTTATTGCATAGGAGTTGAAATTTCCCAATGAGTGATTTGGGGATGGGGATCAGTAAGGTTCGAAAAAGGTAGGTGAGCTTGGGAAGGAGAGTCATGTTAAAGGCTGCTACTCTACCTAGCCATGAAATGCTTGGAACATTCCAGTGTTCAACGGATTTTTCAAAGGATTGCAGGAGCGGGTAAAAATTAGATTCAACAGTCGAGATATTACAGGAGAGAAAAACTCCTAAATGTTTGAGTCTTTGCCGTGACCAGTTGAAAGTGTATCACCTTTTGAGTTCGGCGAATTCTATGTCAGGTATATTAATTACATAAGCTGCCATCTTATTCACGTTTAATTTGTAATAGCTGACAGTCCCAAAGGTGTGTAGGAGGTCAAAAAGGGCCGGGAGGGAATGGATAGGATCGTTCAAAAGTACAGTGAGGTCATCTGCAAACAGAGCATTTTTTGGGGGTAAACCCGCTATTACAACTCCTTTAATGTTGTTACTGGATCGAATTGCTGCAGCCAGGGGCTCCAGTATTAGTGCAAAAATTAGGGGGGACATGGGGCATCCCTGTCTTGTTCCATTGGTGATCGGGAAGGAGGGGGACGAAAATCCAGGACCTCTAACTGATGCTGAAAGAGAGAGTTATAGCGCTTTGACACGTGAAAAAGTGAGGAGGAAAGCCAAATTTGTTTAAAACTTCAAAAAGGTACAGCCAATTCACACGGTCAAAGGCTTTTCCAGCGTCAAGGGCTAAAGTGGTGCATGGTATAGTCTCATGCTTAGCCTCGATGAATATATTCAAGAGACACCTAGTGTTATTGGGGCCCTCTCTGCCTGTGGTGAATCCAAGTTGATCCCAATCTATCATGGAAGGAAATATACGATTGAGCCGAGTTGCTAAAACTTTGGCGAAGAGATTCGTGTCTAGGTTTAAGAGGGATATGGGTCAAGGGTTTTCCCAAACATTAGGTTCTTTGCCAGGCTTCAGGATGGTTATTATCGTTGCAGAAAGAAACTCGGAAGGAAGGGTACCAGTTTTGCCTGCTAGAGAGAAGACTCTAGTAAGTAGGGGAACAATGAGGGGGCTAAACTTTTTGTAAAAGATGGCTGTATATCCGTCAGGACCTGGAGCTTTATGTTATTTTAAGGATTTGATAGCTGACGTAACCTCATGTGGGGTGAGAGACGAATCTATGAAATCTTTCTAATAATCTGTGAGTGTTGGGAATGAGAGCGGATCGTGGAGGTAGGAGTAGGGTGGTCTTGGGAATCTTTTAGATTATAAAGGTTGTGGTAGTATTTGGCAAACACTTTGCCGATGTCTGTCAGGAGCCTAACTGGACCATTTGGGGGTCTTAATGTAGGGTATGCGGGCATCTGCTGTCCGCTGTCTCAACTTATTGGCCAGAAGGCAGTCCGCCTTGTTTCCTTTAGCATAGTACAGTTGTTTAATTTTTTTTGTACCTGCCATTGCATTCTGACATTCTCTAAGTTAGTGATTTGAGATTTTACTGACTTAATTTGTGCGAGGGTTTGAGGGTCAAGAATGTCTTTGTGCTGGGAGGTAAGAGTGCAGAGGTATATGTGAAGTTGCGCTAAGGTCCCTCCCTGTTTTTTTCTATGCTTGGCTGCTAGTTTAAGATAAATGCCCCTAATATAGGCCTTGAGTGAGCTCCAGAGACAGTGATCGTCCACTGCTTCGTTATCATTAATGGATAGGAATTGTCTAATCTCTTCCTTTATTTGGTTGATGTTGTCTAACTCGGCAAATAAGTATTCAGGTAGTTTCCTGAGAGAGGGGAGGAGGGGAAAGTGAGAAGAGGAAAGAGGAGAGAGAGAAAGAGAGGGGAAGAAGAGAGAAGAAGAAAGGAGAGGGGATAAAAAAAAGTCTGGCACCTAAGAGAAAAGTTTACTATCATATAAGAACAATAGGGTTGCGGTATTGGCAAGACAAACCGCTTGGGTAGTCCACTCATAAAGAGGGGCACGTTGTGGGGGGGGAGGGGTGCAAGTACTCTAGGGAAAGGCACAGAGTGCCAAGTGTAATAGTGTAGAGGAGGACCGGTCACAGATGGGAAGGGTAGGGGGGTAAGTTGAGTGTCTGTTGTAGGAGAAGAGTATAAGAGTGAATGGCCGCAAAAGGTCACCCACCCATAAGGAGTGTGTGGTATGGCCAAAGGCCAAGTTGGGGTTATTCAGTGTTCATTTTAAGGAAGGCACAGGGAGTAACTCCATGGCAATGGGATATTTACTCAGAGGCCCTACAGAAGGTGTCATGAGATCCGAAAGAAAGGAGAACAAGATGGGTAGTAGAAAGAGCAAGCTCCAACACACAGGGCATGTGAGGCTGTTAGGGTGACTAGGGTCATAGGCTAATAGGCTTGTTAGGTGTGGTCAGTATTGGGAATGTTACATGTCACCTTGTGTAGGAGTATGCTACAGTATGAGGCTATACCAATAAGTAGAGACAAAAAATAGCAGGCAGGAGACAGGTGTGATGTTGTTCGGTGTTGAAAGTGTTACAAGCCACCTTGCGAAAGAGTATGCCACATTATAAGGTTATTACAATAAGTTTAAACAGAAAAAAAACAGACAGCAACATTGCCAAACAAGTAGAAAGGACAATCCTCAGATTTAAAATTAACAGTCAAAGGTTGTTCGTAAGAAGACACATTACGTGCATTAAAACAAAATTATTTATTCCTAATAAGAGGCAGGGAGGGGCATAAAGGATTAGGATCTCCTCTGAGGGTTATAATGTTCAAAAGCTGAGGGGTTCAAACATTCAAGTGCTATTACCTAACGCTAAGCAGATAAGGCAAGGGCCAGGCCTTTATTCATCTGGGATTCGATTATGTAGGATAAGCTACTCACAGCGGTATGGTGTATGGAGCAGTAGGTTATATTAGCTTCATTGCTGCCTATAATGAATACGTGGGTAGGGAAGCGCTCCATTTGGTCACATTAAAATTAAAAGTAAAATTGAGGGTAAGAGTAAGCCGTGAGGCAGCTATAAAAGGGGTATGAAATAGTTAGGGGCGCTCAGGCAGTAAATGGCTAGGCATTATAAGCATAAGTTCAAGAACATATAAGGTATTAAGATGGGCGGGGTACATTTCTTATGAAAGACGTAAAACACATCATATATATAACAGTTAAAAAAAAATAATTTACAGGCTTGAAACAATCTCACCTCAAGTATGGAGCTATGCTTGCTCAATGAGTGAAAAACCTATGAATAAATCACAGCATATCAGTTTCATGAAGAGGTGTAGGAGGCATAAATGAAATAAGGGAGAAAGCGCTTCCTCTGGTAGTGAAAGGAGGCGGGGTGTGGTATGTAAGGGCGTCACCCGCTAGGGCAAATTGACATTTGGATGCCAGGGAAAGTATAAGACCGAGCTTACTGTGTTAACTACAGGGAGTGTTACGGGCTTAAAGTCACAGAATATCCATTATGTAGACCAGTGTGGTCTAAGGCCCTGGGATGGGTATATATAGTAAATAAATATGGCAGTAACAGTGTATACACCAAGATATATCAAATAACAATATTTTAAAATTCTACCTAAACTTCATTTCGTATGAAAACTGTAAAATATATCATATAGATAACAGTTCAAAAATTCACAGGCTTGAAACAATCGCACCTAAGGTATGGAAGTACCCTTGTTCAGTGAGTGAAAAACCTATGAATAAACCAAATCATAACAGTTTCACTAAGTGGTATATATGGCATAAATGAAAAAAAAGGGAGAAAATGCCTCCTCTGGTAGCATAAGGAGATGGGGTATGGTATATGAGGCAATCCCTCTCAAGGGCCCATTGTAAAATGGATGCCAAGGAAGGTATAAGACCTAGCTTACTTTGTTAACTACAGAGAGTGTTACTGGCTTAAAGGGACTGAGTATCCGTTATGCAGGCCAGGATGGTCTAAGCACTGAGGTGGTTATATAGTAAACAAATAAAACAGTAGCTGTGTACATGTCCAGATATAGCAGACAACAATATTTCAAAATTCTACATATACTTATCAGCTTCGCTACATGGGTCCATCCAAAGGGAAGCAGGAGTCCTTTAGGAAATACTACTCAGAGAGATCACACTCTCCGAAGTATAGTTTTAAGTGGTGAAGAAATGTCCAGAGAGTTACAAAGTGCAGCCTCTACAAAGGCGTACTTCAGGTGTTCAAGGGGTTAGGCCTCCTTGTTAATGGGGTTGCCCATTCAGAGGCTGTGGCATTAAGCTGGTGAGATTGCTGTGGTGATCTATGCGGTTCGTCAGCATGGGTGTTGGTCATGTTCCAGGACTTGAGAAAGGCTAGTCCTTGGTTGACATTCTGGATGGTGAATGTTTGGTTATCTTTGAAGACTAGTAGTTTAATCGGATAGCCCCACCGGTACCTGATGTTCCTCTTCCTCAGAGTCGCAGTGACATCAGAAAAGGTTCTTCTCTGTTGTAACGTCAGAGTAGCGAGATCTGGGAATATCTGAAGGCTGCAAAATTTCTCCGGCAGTGAAGGTTTTTGAAAGTGTGCTCTCTATATCCTCTCTTTATAGGTAAAATAATGGAGACGTACAATGACATCACAAGGTTGATCATCTGGTAGGCCTTTAGGCCTCAGTGAGCAATGAGCTCGATCTAGCAAATTTTCCGATTCTGAGGTAATTGGGGCAAGCTGTTGGAAAAGCTCTTTGAGGAAAGATTGAAGATCTGATGAAGCAACAGACTCCGGCACACCCCGGATACTGAGGTTGTTGCGCCAGGATCTATCCTCTATGTCCGCTATCTTATCCTCTACAGAGTCTAGATATTCTGAGAGGTGTTGGGTGTATGTTAAGCAATTAGATTGCTCTGTGGCTAGGTCCTCGCATCGTCTCTCAAGTGTGTCTATGCGCTCATTAGTGGAGGATATCTCTCTTTTTAATTCAGCTGTGGATGCAGAGAGTTTGGCTGCAAACGATGAGTGGTGGTCATACAACATAGTTTTTAGAGAGTCAAGTATGAAGGTGGGCGTCACTGTCTCCAGTGAACCATGTTGTATAGTTTTCAGAGCAGATAAAGCAAACTCAGCTGACTCAGATCTAGGGGAGTCAGTGTGCTCATATACAGTGTGGGGGTCTGAGGGAGGAGGGCTGAAGTGATCCATCACTGTCTTCCTAGACAGAAACTGTGGTTTGTTTTTCTTTCTCTGCGATTGTGACATAGTTGAACTGGTACTATTTTGCTCAAGGACCAGTGTGGGGTGATGGTGTAGTCAAGCACCAGATCTCAGCAATTGTGTAAAGGCACTCCCCAAGTAGAAGACAATCTCCTGACTTTGGCAAGGCCAGGTAAATAATGGGAGAAAGAACACTGAGCGTAGGGTGGGCTCTTGCAGCCTTAGAACAAAGGTCTATTCCATGTTGTGAGAATTAACACTTTTCCAAGTATAAGTGAGAGGAGCAGACATGAGTCACCTTATTGGCAGCAGAAAAGAGACTGGGCTGCACAGTTTCAAATTTTTCTAGGTGTAAATGAAAGGGTTAAATAAAGACCCCCCCTTAGTGATGGAGGGGAAAGAACATGTCTGCACAGAGTGGCGTGTCTTACTTGAAATTATTGCTGCGTGTGCAATTGTCCTCAAATAAATTGCAGTCTGGGCCCAAATGTAGTTTTCTAAAGGGTCTCCCTTAAAGTATAACACAGCCCCTTTGTGAACTGTGGTATTTTTGTTTCATGGGCTTGGTGGTTGCAGTATCCAATCTGCTAGTGTCGTGTTACTAGGCTACTCTGTGAAAATAAGGGCCTTCAGGCAAAAGAGAGACGCCACTCCACATGGTAATAGAAAAGTATGTATGCAGTATAAGGGCTGTGTTTTAAACTGTACTTGCCGAGTGCAGGGGCTATGTTCACCTGACGGCTAATCAGGCTTACCCTGATTCAGAGACGAGTCTCTTCGTGGAGTATGTTCTGGCCGGACCACTAATTCTAGTTATTGCCCCCAGGAGGTAAAGTTTTGCGCAGCTGTTGTAGATCAGTGCAGTGCGGGTAGATGGAGAGACCAGCACTCACAGTATAGCAAGTCTTTGTGGCTCAATTAGGAGATGCTTGCTCTTCAGTCTGTAAGTATGAGGTCCCTTATATTTTCCCCAGGGGGTGTCTGCAGTTCCGTTATGCGGACTTAGACTGAGCACCGCCTCAGGCTGGATGTGGCCTTGTAGTATCTGCTCTGGGGTTGTGGGCCAAAGGTATTATGCTGGGTTAAACACTACCTAGTCGTCTAGGCGCTGATCAACGAAGTGGGTATAAATGGTATGGGTAAAACCAGGGAGTGTTGCGCAAATGAAGAGGGTTATTTGGGTAAAGTTATAGGGTTTTTCCTGGAGCTCTTCTAAAGTGTGACTGGTCTCCTCCGTGGATAGCTCCGCCCCCCTTGGGCTACTAAATTTGACGTTCAACAGTTTACTGCTGTGCATCACTAGAAAAATCCCATTCAGTAAACGTTACTCTTCCTCCTCGCTCTGCTGTACAAAGTCAAGTGACTTCTCTGCTTTTAGGTTTCTGTTTGTGCTGCTCGGAATGGTGAAGACCAGGTCGGCCACGGTTCCACGAGACAGGTCAGCAGCGGTCAGCAGACAACAGAAATCCCCTGCAGTTAGGCAGGGGAGCCTCCGCATCCGGAGACCCGATAATATACAAGATGGCGGTTGCCGGGGCCCCAAGACATCGCCATCATGAAACTTACTGGTAGAACTGTCTCCGGAGGACTTGGTGGAGGAAAATAGTAATGATAGAGTTATATGAAGCTTTAAGTGTAGCTGTAAAGTCCTCTTGATACCGCTTTATCATAAAGCCAATTTCCTGCAGCAAAGTATTGGGTTCCATTTTGAGTATCGGGTACTGACTCCGGAAATTGTTGAACTAATGTTATTATTATTATTATTCTTTATTTATAAAGCGCCAACAGATTCCGCAGTGCTGCCCATGGGTACAAGGATTAAAGTACAAGGGAGAAACAATACATTAAGAGACAAAATTTTACAGACAAATACACTCTAGATGGGTAGGAGGATGGGAAACAGGAGGTGGGGACTGCAAAAGTGATAATGATATTAGTGAGGAGATAGATGAGGGCAACTGTTAGGTAAGTGAAGTTAATTTATTAATGAGTCGGGTGATACGCTTCCCTGAACAAAGGGTCTTTAGGGATTGTTAAAGGAGGAGAGGTTAGGGGAAAGTGTGACAGCTCGAGGAAATGCGTTCCAAAAGATTGGTGCCGCACGAGAGAAGTTCTGTAGTCTAGCATGAGAGGAGGTGATGGTAGAGGATGCAAGAAGCAGGTCATTGTTGGATCTTAGGGGGCGGGCTGGAGTATATTTGCTGATGAGTGAGTACAGGTAGGTTGGGGCAGCATTGGTGAGGGCTTTGTAGGTCAGGGTGAGAATTTTGAATTTAATTCTGTTGTGAATGGGGAACCAGTGAAGGGACTCACAGAGAGGAGCAGAAACAGAGCATCGAGAGAGGTGGATTAGCCTTGCAGATGCATTTAGGATTGAAGGGGAGAGAGGTGGGAGAGAGGGAGGCCAGATAGTAAGCTATTACAGTAGTCAAGTCGGGAAATTATAAGAGAGTGTATTAGCTTTTTAGTAGTTTCAGCACTCAGAAACGGCCAAATTTTGGAGATATTCCGTAGGTGGTTGCAGCAGGATGAAGAGAACAATTTTATGTGGGGAATAAAGGACAGATTTGAGTCAAGTGTGACTCCGAGGCAGCAGACTTGGGGTGATGGGGAGATAGTGGTGCCACCAACAGTGATGGAAAAATTAGAAACTGTAGTAGAGTTAGAGGGGGGATTAGAAGTAGTCCACTGAATGTGCTCGGTTTCCTAGTTGCAGTGCGACAACTTAATTTCCAGGTTCCGTTGATCTCAGGGAAAGCTCTGCAGTATATATGCAGTTCTAATAAGCTTAATCGCCTTGTGGCTTCATAGAGGAGCAAAAGCTACGGTCATATGCTTAGCTGGTACCTTGAAGTTCGTTAAAACATGCCACATGGTGGTTTCTTCTTCTATATTAGGTATAATCCTAAAATAATATACTTATTTTACATGAAAAGCCATAAAATCGAGTAATGTTTGCAGGAGCTCTTCCTCTGTGCGACTTTTCGCACCGGCATCTAGCTCCGCCCCCCTTTGCAGTCTTTTTTAACACACACCTTCTGAGGCACCAGCTCCTACTGAGCCTGGTATATGATACTAGTCTGTGATTGGCTGATCACTGTCACATGATACAGGGGGCTGGCAAATAGGTGGAAAAATAAATTTGTCAGAAAAAAATCCACTGCTTAGTTGAAATTCATAGTGCTATTGCATTGTGTTTTTATTATGGACTTGTTAACTACAGTATGCAATTTTCAGATGTAAATAGTCCCACCAGACATTAAGGTTGCCTACTCTTCCACAGTTTCTACAACAGTTACCTTTATGTTTTGATAAATATGTTTCCAATGAGTCACCATTTTATAATTAAAGGGACACTGAACCCAATTTTTTTTCTTTCGTGATTCAGATAGAGCATGACATTTTAAGCAACTTTCTAATTTACTCCTCCTATTATTAAATTTTCTTCATTCTCTTGGTATCTTTATTTGAAGTGCAAGAATGTAGGTTTAGATGCCCATTTTTGGTGAACAACCTGGATTGTCCATGCTGATTGGTGAATGAATTAATCCACCAATAAAAAAGTGCTGTCCAGAGTCCTGAAACAAAAAAAAACCTTAGATGCCTTCTTTTTCAAATAAAGATAGCAAGAGAACAAAGAAAAACTTATAATAGTAGTAAATTAGAAAGTTGCTTAAAATTGCATGCTCTGAGGCCTATTTAGGAAATGTCTGTCGGACCTGATATGACAGTGCGGATCAGGTCCGACAGACATCGCTGAATGCGGAGAGCAATAAGCTCTCCGTATTCAGCATTGCACCAGCAGCTCTTGTGAGCTGCTGGTGCAATGCGCCCCTGCAGACTCGCGGCCAATCAGCCGCCAGAAGGGGGTTGTCAATCAACCCGATCGTACTGAATTCCGGCGATTCCTGTCTGCGGACAGGGTTATGGAGCAGCGGTATTTAGACCGCTGCTTCATACCTGCTGTTTCTGGCGAGCCTGTGAGCCATTCGGAGCTTGATAAATGGGCCCCTCTATCTGAATCACGAAAGAAAAAAATTGGGTTCAGTGTCCCTTTAAGCTCAAACTTAATTATAGTAGAGCATTTTATAATTAAGTTCAATGAGTCAGCACTTTATAATGAAGCTCAAGCTTAATTGTAGAGCATATTGTGCCAAATTCTGTGTGCCATTGATTAATTTAACTTGGCAATATCTCCTCACAAAGTATACTCAGCAACTGCCTATAAAGAGATAAAGTCCTTACCATCTGTACACCAAGGAGACACCACTTCACAAACTCAGTCAGTCTTAGTAATAGGTCTGATCTATGGTGGGATGGGATGTCCGTATTAAATGAGGAACGTGCATTTTTAAGCCAAGAAGAAAATATTCCACCAGCTATTTGTTGCATTTCTAATATAGGTTCAATTTTGTTGAATAATAGGAATAGAGTCACCTCACTCTCCTCCTGTATAAGGTTTTGTGGAAGGGTCTCCTAGAAACTTTGCTTTATAAGATATGAGTATGAGGTGATTTAACTGAAAAGAGTTTATGAGAGTTGACTATCTCAAGATGTAAAAACATGTTTATACATTGTATAATGGGAGGTTGGTTTTTTACAGGGGACCCAGAAAAGAGCTCTCACTTGAACAGTTTGTAAAAGATGGGAGTCTATTTGAGACCCATATTTTTTAATGTAGATATTTTATGCCAGTCTATTATCCTCTGAAGAGTTACTGATTGGAAATATAAAATATTAAGCTTTATTGTACCCCAAATATATGTAATTAATACATGACTGGAGTTTACTAAGGTATGTTGGGGTAAGAGAAAAGGCGGGTAGGTCTTGCATTATATATACAATTCTATGCAGGGTTATTATAATAAGCAATTAAAGTGTACAGCACCTCTTATAATCTGGGGCAGTGCATGCTGCACGGTTCCTCACACATCCTCTATATATTACAGTAGAAATGCCAAATAAGCAGCAACACCAATCATCCAATCTTCCAAGCAAGTAAGGTATTTTATGGCTTTCTTTCAATAAACCTTACATGCTTGGAATATTGGAAGATTGTTGCTGCTGCTTATTGACATTTCTACTATGGTTATCATTTTAACTTTTTAAATTTGTCCCCACCATGAAAGTGATTTTGCACTTGTGAGCTGCTGGTGCAATGCGCCCCTGCAGACTCGCGGCCAATCAGCCGCCAGAAGGGGGTTGTCAATCAACCCGATCGTACTGAATTCCGGCGATTCCTGTCTGCGGACAGGGTTATGGAGCAGCGGTATTTAGACCGCTGCTTCATACCTGCTGTTTCTGGCGAGCCTGTGAGCCATTCGGAGCTTGATAAATGGGCCCCTCTATCTGAATCACGAAAGAAAAAAATTGGGTTCAGTGTCCCTTTAAGCTCAAACTTAATTATAGTAGAGCATTTTATAATTAAGTTCAATGAGTCAGCACTTTATAATGAAGCTCAAGCTTAATTGTAGAGCATATTGTGCCAAATTCTGTGTGCCATTGATTAATTTAACTTGGCAATATCTCCTCACAAAGTATACTCAGCAACTGCCTATAAAGAGATAAAGTCCTTACCATCTGTACACCAAGGAGACACCACTTCACAAACTCAGTCAGTCTTAGTAATAGGTCTGATCTATGGTGGGATGGGATGTCCGTATTAAATGAGGAACGTGCATTTTTAAGCCAAGAAGAAAATATTCCACCAGCTATTTGTTGCATTTCTAATATAGGTTCAATTTTGTTGAATAATAGGAATAGAGTCACCTCACTCTCCTCCTGTATAAGGTTTTGTGGAAGGGTCTCCTAGAAACTTTGCTTTATAAGATATGAGTATGAGGTGATTTAACTGAAAAGAGTTTATGAGAGTTGACTATCTCAAGATGTAAAAACATGTTTATACATTGTATAATGGGAGGTTGGTTTTTTACAGGGGACCCAGAAAAGAGCTCTCACTTGAACAGTTTGTAAAAGATGGGAGTCTATTTGAGACCCATATTTTTTAATGTAGATATTTTATGCCAGTCTATTATCCTCTGAAGAGTTACTGATTGGAAATATAAAATATTAAGCTTTATTGTACCCCAAATATATGTAATTAATACATGACTGGAGTTTACTAAGGTATGTTGGGGTAAGAGAAAAGGCGGGTAGGTCTTGCATTATATATACAATTCTATGCAGGGTTATTATAATAAGCAATTAAAGTGTACAGCACCTCTTATAATCTGGGGCAGTGCATGCTGCACGGTTCCTCACACATCCTCTATATATTACAGTAGAAATGCCAAATAAGCAGCAACACCAATCATCCAATCTTCCAAGCAAGTAAGGTATTTTATGGCTTTCTTTCAATAAACCTTACATGCTTGGAATATTGGAAGATTGTTGCTGCTGCTTATTGACATTTCTACTATGGTTATCATTTTAACTTTTTAAATTTGTCCCCACCATGAAAGTGATTTTGCAGCCCATTCTGTAAAGTATCTATGAGTGTCATTAACCACTACCGGGACTTTGAGACAAGAACTTGCCCAAAATACCAGAATTTTTTTTTAGCATTTATTGCTATTACTCCATTTAAACAAAATAGAGCCTTGTTTTTTTTTTTTTTTATTTACCTGTCAAAACTTTATTTTTATTTTTAAATGGACATGAAAGCCAAAAATTATCTTTCATGATTCAGGTAGAACATACAATTTTAAACAACTTTCTAGTTTTCTTCTATTATAAAATTTGCTTCATTCTCTTGGTATCATTTGTTGAAGGAGCAGCAATGCAATACTGGTTTCTAACTGAACACATGGGTAAACCAATGACAATTGGTATATACTGTATATGCAGTCACCAAACAGCAGCTAGAACCTAGGTCCTTTGATGCTCCTGAGCTTACCTAGATAAACATTTCAGCAAAGGATAACAAGAGAAGAAAGAAAATTAAATAATAAAAGTACATCGGAAAGTTGTTTAAAACTGTATGCTCTTTCTGAATCATGGAAGAAAAAAAAAATGGGTTTCATGTCCCTTTAAGTGGACAACCCAAGCTATTGATCTAGGCCCATGTTGGTATATTTCATGACACTATTTCACCACCAAAATCGATCATATAATTTTTTTTCGTAACTTTGGGTTTCTTACTGAAATTATTTACATATCGCTAGTGCAATCATGACACAAATGGTTGTAAAAGTTTCTCTGAGATCCCCTTTGTTTAGAAATAGCAGAAATGCATGGCTTTGCCATTAGGTTTTGGTAATCAGAAGGCTGCTAATTTCAACTGCGCACAAAACTTCCTATTATTCCTTGCAGTGTAGCTTGTAAGGTTAATTTTAGCTTTAGTGTAGCGATTACCCTCCCACCTGACACTTCCCACACCCTGATCCCTCTCAAACAGCTCTCTTCCCTCCCTCACCCCCCACTGGTCACCACTATCTTAGGTATTGGAAGACTGTCTGCCAATATGAAGATTTTAAATAAAAATAAATATTTTTTTCTATTTTCTGCAGTGTAGGATATCCCCTTACCCTCCAACCTCCCTGGTCCCTCCCAAACAGCTTTTTAACCCTCCCCCTATAACTAGTGTCCTTCATCTTTGGTACTGCCAGGGCCTATAAAATAAGTTTTTATATATATATATATTTAAAAAAAAAAGCTGTAGTGTAGTGGCCCCACCAACTCCCCCCTCCAGTGATCGTTAGTTAGGGACCGCCCCCCTTTTTTTCTGTAGTGTAACTCTCCATCCCTCCCTCTCCCTTTATTATTATTTTTCCGTTTGTAGGGTCCTCCCACTCCCTCCCCCCCTTCTCTGCTGGACCGCCCATCCATGTAGTGCTTCAGATACCTATCTAGATATCTCTTCAACAAAGAATATCATGGCAATTAAGTAAATTTGCTAACAGAAGTAAATCTTGTTCTGTATCCATAGCTTCAGAAATTAGACCCACTAAATTAGAATTGAAATAAAATCATTTTTTAATAAACTGTTCCCACAGAACGTTAATGTACATACAAAAAAATGAACTTTAGAAAACTAGAAAGTTAATTATAATTTGTCAAAAGAATCTGATGCACTTAAAACAACCTCAGACTGCCTGAGGCTTTTACCGTGACAGGATTAAAAAACCCACTAGTAAGAGGAAGCAAGACTCTCCTACAGAGTTCCTCTCCTCTTGGTAGACGATAAAAAGGATTAAATATCTTAAGACACCAACTTTGAACATCCTCCATTGACAGAGGCAAAGAGAATGACTGGGGATTATGGATAAGGGAAGTTACACTTAACAGCTTTGCTGGGGTGCTCTTTGCCTCCCCCTGCTGGCCAGGAGTTGAATATCCCACCAGTAATTGGAATGAAGTTGTGGACTCTCCATGCCATAGGAAAGAAATTGGGGTTTCATATCCCTTTAACTAAATTCAAATAATTTAGGTAGAGAAGAAGAGGGTTATATGCCCAAATATCTACTATTATAAGGACAAAGTAAACATAATTTTTTAAAATTATAATTCTAACATATTTATATTAAAGATTTCAGACTTTTGGCCATGGATTAAAAATTTAAGAGTATGGTCTAAATCCATTAAATTCTTCAATTAATAGCAGAAGGGAAGAGGCTGTTGAAGATAAACATAACAACACGTTATCTACTTACATGGTTAATTTATATTAATTTGAGCTCACATAAATTCCATTTATTGCAAAGTGCTGTAGTTACCTTTAAAGTTTTGCTTGATATATCCCAGTGTGCAGGAAGTAACGTCCCCTTTAAAGCAGGAGAGACGTAATAATCAATCCAGGATTAATTCAAGAGTAAGGCAGGCAGGGATTAAGCAGAAATGCTAAATCAAGTTTAACAGGCCACGGTCAGTACTGAAGAGGCAGTTTAATCCAGGCATTAAAGGGTTAAGTATGTACAAGTCCAATATAACAGGCCAAGGTCAGTATTGAGAAGGCAGTTCAAATCAACATACAAAGGGTTGAAAAGGATACAGGTGCTTAAAACAAATATGTCCAAGCATATACTGAAAATGCTGAGCTTTATTGGGAAGTGGCTGTCAATCACCTAGATTACGAGTTTTGTGTTCCGGTTTTAACGCATAAAAAAATGGCCATTTCAGAGTAAAAACCGGAATGCAGCCATTATGAGTCTTGTCGGTATAGCTATACCACAAGCATTTTAGCTTGTAACGCAACGTCAATCCCGCACTCAAAAAGTTATGTTTTTGCATGAGATTTACATAGCGCCGGTATTACAGGTTGTACGGTAAGGCTAAAACCCTTGCGTTACAGCCTATACCGACACGATCTGTTCTGCTATCTGAGACCAGTAGTCATGGGTTTTGCGCAACAAAACTGTTACACAAAACTCATAACCAAACTGCTACAAAGTACACTAACACCCATAAACTGCCTATTAAGCCCTAAACCCAGGCGATCTTGCATCGCAAACACTAAATTAAATTTATTAACCCCTAATCTGCCACTCCCGAGTCCCGACATCGCCGCCACTAATACAATTTATTAACCCCTATTCCGCCGCTCCCTGACATTGTCACCACTATATAAAAGTTATTAACCCCTATTCCCCCGCACCCCAACATCGCCCACACTATAATAAAGCTATTAACCCCTATTCCGCCGCTCCCTGACATTGCCACCACTAAATAAAGTTATTAACCCCTAAACTTCTGTTCTCTCACATCACCGCCACTAAATAAACATATTAACCCCTTAACGGCCAGCCCCCCACATTGCAAAAAACTAAATTAAACTATTAACCCCTAAATCTAGGTCGTACACTGAATCTTCATTGCAAGGGAGCATTTTCAAAAGGCCTCCCTTGCATTCCTATTGGCTGATTTGATTTTTGAAATTCAAATCAGCCAATAGGATGAGAGCTACTGAAATTATATTGGCTGATTTGAATAGTCAATAGAATTTAAGCAGCTCTCATCCTATTGGCTGATTTGAACAGCCAATTTCAGTAGCTCTCATCCTATTGGCTGATTTGAAGAGCGAATAGAATTTCAGTAGCTCTCATCCTATTGGCTGATTTGAATTTAAAATATCAAATCAGCCAATAGGAATTCAAGGGACGCCATTTTGAAAAGGCTCCCTTGCATTGAAGATTCAGTGTACGCCGGAAGTCTTGAAGGATGGACCCGCCCTGCGCCACCGGGATGAAGATAGAAGATGCCACCTGGATGGATGAAGACACCGCCGGGATAGATGAAGACCTTGCCGTCTGGATGAAGACTTCTCGCTTATGTATAAAAATGTTTTTGCTCTGTCTCAAGTGCTTTCAGATGTTTCTACTGAGTTAAACACTAAAAAATCCAATCAAACTTCAAGATTGGTGTAGTTCAATGGTATATAAAAAAAGGGTGCTTTTGAGTGAGCCTTAACATGTGTGTAATGTCTAAAAACTCAGATTTTTAACATAATTTGTGTTTGTTATTTCCGGGAATTAAATTTATAATTTATTATCTGTAATGGACTAGAAGTATACTCTTAATTTTTAAAAGTAAACTTCTATCTATAAAAGTAGTTTCTCTATTCAAATAATGTAAGACAAAGTGTCAGAAAAAATGTCAGAAAAAATACATCACACAGTTCTTCTTAAAATTAAATTCTTTACTTTATGTCTAAAAAGTTTTTTCTTAAAATGTTTTTCAAATTCATTCAAGGTTTTTTTTAAAAAAAATATTATTTGCTCACAACTTTATGTAGCATCAATAAAAACTTTACATATAAAATACACAGCTTTACATCATAAATAAACGTTATTCGTTTTGCAACATGTATAAGCTTTTGCAACTAACATGAACTTTTTGTTTCAAACAGACTTATATCCTATCATTTGTTCTCTTATGATAGACTTCTCGCTGCCTGGATGTCCGAACTTCAAAAACTGTAAGTGGATTGTCTGGGTTAGTTGGTTTTTTTTAACTTTTTGTGGGTGGGGTTTTTTTAGTTTAGGGTTTGGGCTTTCTTAAAAGAGCTAAATGTCCTTTTCAGGACAATGCAAAAGAGCTAAATGCCCTTTTAGGGCAATGCCCATACAAATGCCCTTTTGAGGGCAATGGGTAGCTTAGGTTTTTGTTAGAGTTAAGTTTTTTATTTTGGGGGGTTGGTTGGGTGTAAGGTTTTACTGTTGGGGGGTCTTTGTATTTTTTTACAGGGAAAAGAGCTGATTTCTTTAGGGCTATGCCCTACAAAAGGCCATTTTATGGGCTATTTGTAGTTTATTGTAGGTTAGGGTTTTTTATTTGGGGGGGGGGTATTTTTATAGGGCTATTAGGTTAGGAGTAATTGTTTTAATTTTGGATAATTTAGTTTGTTATTTTTCGTAATTTAGTGTTTGTTATTTTTCGTAATTTAGTATTTTTTATTTTTTGTAATTTTAGAATTAATTTTTTTAATGTGTAATATAGTTTATTTAATTGATAGTTATTTTAATTTTAGTATAATAGTTGTTAGGTTAATTGTTAGTTTAAACTTAGTTTTTTTTAATTTCACAGGTAAGTTTTTATTTATTTTAAGATAGGAATATTGTAATTTTAATTTAAAGTTAGGGGGTTGTTAGGTTTAGGGGTTTATAGTTTAATTTAGTTTTTTGTGATGTGGGGGGTTGGCAGTTTAGGGATTAATATTTTTTTTTAGTGGCAGTGATGTGGGAGGCCAGAGGCTTACGGGTTAATAACTTTATTTAGTGGCGGCGATGTCAGGGAGGGACGGAATAGGGGTTAATATCTTTATTATAGTGGTGGCGATGTTGGGGTGCGGGGGAATAGGGGTTAATAACTTTATTATAGTGGCAGCGATATCTGGAGTGGCAGATTACGGTTAATACATTTATTTCAGTGTCAGCGATGTCGGTGGCGGCAGATTAGGGGTTAATAACTTTATGTAGGTACCGGCGATGTCGGGGGCAGCAGATTAGGGGTGTTTAGACTTTGGGTTTATGTTAGGGTATTAGGTTTAAACGTAACTTTTTTTTCCCCTTAGACATCAATGGGGTTGCGTTACGGCGATCACAATTCCGCGCTTCAGGTGTTAGATTTTTTTCTAACACAATCTCCCTATTGATGTCTATGGGGAAATCAGGCACGAGCACGTTAAAGCAGCCCTTAGATTTTGTGCGGTATGGAGCTCATCGCCATATCGCACGCACAAGGCAGCTTTTCAAAAACTTGTAATGGCAGCGCTATGCAGGGTGAAATAACGCAACTTTTGTTGCATTCGTTTCACACCCTCTATAGCGCAAAACTTGTAATCTAGGTGAATGTTAGCTAAATCTCTTTTTATTATGCAGAAAGGACCAATGTATCGAGGCCCACATTTCTTTAATGGACAGGATAACCTGAGCTTTCGGGTAGACAACCAGACTTTAACCCCACATTGATATGGGGGAACAGAAGCTCTCCTCTTATTAGCCTGTACTTTATATCGATCTTGAGAGGTCTGCAGTATCTGTTGTAACAAATGAAATGTCTGTGGAGATGCAATATCTGTTCTGTAAGGTCTGGTACTGGGATATTGTTTGGTAGCCCAGGAAGGGTAGTTGGATGGAAGCTGTGGAATGCAAAAACAGAGTCATATGACTGGGCTGGTTCATTTGATTATTATCATCCTGTAGATGTAGATAAGTACTGTAACAGAGAAGCAACTATTCAAATATCTGGTTAACACACTCTCTCTGTCCATTTGTTTGAGGATGGGATACAGAGGACATGGAATTAAGACTATTACAGAAATGCTCCCAAAAACTAGACGCCAACTGAGATTCTCTATCTGATACAATATTCTCTGGTAGGCCATGTAATCTGAAGATTTAATAAATAAATTAGCTGCAATATTTGCTGTAGTAAGACCTTTGGGTGGAACAAAATTAGCCACTAGGCATTGTTGGAATAAGCAAAGGCTGAAGAGGACCCATTGGAAGTCTTATAGAATGTTTAGCTCTTGCACTAGTCTTGCAAGCCTAAACATATGCTTTCACATCTTGAGCTATTTAAGGCCACCAAAAACTACGACTGCATACCTCCAGAATCCCAGCAACACCTCAGTCCCCAGATGTAGAGTGATCATGGAAGTGTTGCAATATTTCTAGGCGGAATAGCAAGGGTACGAATATCTAGTTATCATGAAAAAAAAACCTTGGGAGAACTGGAGTTGTGATTGTATTGGAGAAGGGTTATTGGTATGTAGAGACTTGATTTTTTTGTATTAGAGACTACTGAGTAGCCAGGAAATATTTGGAGGGCAGGATAGTAGAAATAGATGATGTCTCTGGCGTGGCATCAAACATTTGTGAAAGAGCATCAGCATTTAGATTTTTAGATTCTGGACAATATATAATTTGTAAGGGAAAATGAGTAAAGAAGAGGGCCCACCTTGCTTGCGGTGGGCAGAGTTTCTTAGCTGATTGTAGACATTCCAGATTTTTGTGGTCAGTGGATATGGTGATTGGATGTGGAGAACACTCCAATAAATGGAGCCATTCTTTAAGGGCACATTTAATTGCGAAGAGTTTTCTATTCCCCACATGATAGTTAACTTCACATAGAGAAAGCTTGTGAGAGAAAAAGGCTACTGAATGTACTAATGCCTTCTCTCTAATCTCGTTGAGACAGTATAGCACCAATTGCTATCTCAGATGCATTGAACTCAACAATGAAAGGTTGATTCAATTTAGGCTGTATTAAAATAGGAGGGGTGGTTAATAACCGTTTCAATTTGGAGAAGGCCCTATCAGCCTCTTGACTCCATGAAAATGGTAGAACCTTCTTTGATAATGCAGTGATAGGGACCAGGACATGGACATAGGGTATACAGGGTTATTATGTGGGCCTTGCTGCTATATTACATTCTCTCTTAAAGGGACATAATACTCATATGCTAAAGCACTTGAAACTGATGCAGTATAACTGTAAAAAGCTGACAGGAAAATCTCACATGAGCATCTCTATATAAAAAAAGGAAAATATTTTACCTCACAATCTCCTCAGCTCAGCAGAGTAAGTTCTGTGTAAAAAGTTATACTTCACCTGCTCCCAGCTGCAGGTAAAAATAAAAAAAAATGAAGAAATGAACAGCAGCCAATCAGCATCAGCAGTGCTGAGGTCATGAACTCTTACTGTGATCTCATGAGATTTGACTTAACTCTCATGAGATTTCATAGTAAGCTTCCTTTACCTGATTGGTGAAATAATATGAGAGTTCACAAGGCTCATCCTTTCAGCTGTCCCAGGACAGACATACTAAAATGCTGCTTAGAAATCCTTTACAATGGGAGGTGGCTACTGAGGAACTTTTGAGGTAAAATATCTTTCTTTTTTACATAGAGATGTTCAGGTGATATTTTCTAGTCAGCTTTTTACAGCTATACTGCATCACTTTCAAGTGTTTAAACATTTGGGTATTGTGGCCCTTTAATATGGGTAACAATAGAAAGGTTGTTACAATCTGTTAAAGGGACACTGTACCCAAAATATTTCTTCCGTGATTCAGATTGAGCATGAAATTTTCAGCAACTTTCTAATTTACTCCTATTATCAATTTTTCTTCGTTCTCTTGCTATCATTATTTGAAAAAGAAGGCATCTAAGCTTTTTTTTGGTTTCAGTACTCTGGACAGCACTTTTTTATTGGTGGATGAATTTATCCACCAATCAGCAAGGACAACCCAGGTTGTTCACCAAAAATGGTCCGGCATTTAAACTTACATTCTTGCATTTCAAATAAAGATACCAAGAGAATGAAGACAATTTGATAATAGGAGTAAATTAGAAAGTTGCTTAAAATTTCATGCTCAATCTGAATCACGAAAGAAAATTTTTGCGTACAGTGTCCCTTTAATTTTGTAAAGCAGAAAGTACATTTTCTGTCTGGCTGTTAAGCAGATATTCTGCATGACTAAATATTTGGTGTAATATAGCTACCTAGCTGACAAATGGGGGCTGCTCTTCCCTTTTAAATGCCTGGGCCTATTATTGGTCCCAGTCAAGTCCTAATGGGGGGCCAAGACTTAAAGGGACATGACACCCACATTTTTTCTTTCATGATTTAGAAAGAGAATGCATTTTTAAACATCTTACTAATTTACTTCTATTATCTAATTTGTGTTATTTTCTTGATATTCTTTGCTGAAAAGCATATCTAGATATGCTCAGTAGCTGCTGATTGGTTGCTGCACATAGAAGCCTCATGTGATTGGCTCACCCATGTGCATTGCTTTATCTTCAAATAAGGATATCTAAAAAATGAAGCAAAATAAATAATAGAAGTAAATTGTAATGTTGTTTAAATTTGTCTATTCTATCTGAATCATGAAAGAAAGATTTTGGGTTTAGTGGCCCTTTAAGAAAGCTTTCTAATAAATCTCCTACAGAGGCAAAACCAATAAGCTGCTGTACAGATGTTTTATTTGTAGGAATGGGCCTTTCAGTTATAGCTTTATTTTGGAGTCCATGTAGATGTGACCCGGGAGAAAATGTAACCTAGAAACTCTGTAACTGTAGAAGTCTGAAACTGGTATTTCTCAAGTTTTGTGAATAGATGGGGGCATATTTATCAAGCTCCATATGGAGCTTGATGCCCCTTGTTTAAAGACCGCTGCTCCATAACTTGTCCGCCTGCTCTGTGGCGGCGGACAGAAATCAACCCGATTGAATACGATCGGGTTGATTGACACCCCCTGCTAGATGAAGACATCTAGGAAATCCCTAAAGACATTGTTGAGGAAATGCTGGAAGGTCGCAGGAGCATTGCATAGCCAGAATGGCAACACACGGTACTCAAAATGCCTATATCTGTAGTGAAAATCTGTCTTCCATTTATCCCCCTTACGCACACTGAACAATTTATAGGTTCCACGTAAGTCAACCTTAGTGAAGATGCATGCCTCCCTAACGCGATCCTGGAGTTCATAAATTAGCATCAGGGGGTATTGGTTTTTAAAGGTGACAGCATTCTCAATTTTTTAATTCTCTTCGATATATTCTAATAAGTATTTAAGTTCTGGACTTGAGAGTGGATATATCCTTCAAAAATGAATTGCAGCCCCTGGCAAGAGCTCAATGGGGCAGTCATAAGTCCTTCTGGGGGCAATTTATCCACTCCCTGTTTAGTGAACACATCAATAAACTCCTTGAGGCCCATTTATCAAGCTCCGTATGGAGCTTGAAGGGCTGTGTTTCTGGCGAGTCTTCAGACTCGCCAGAAACAGCAGTTATGAAGCAGTGGTCTAAAGACTGCTGCTGCATAACCCTGTTCACCTGCTCTGAGCAGGCGGACAGGAATCGCCACAATTCAACCCGATCGAGTACGATCCGGTTGATTCCCACCTCCCTGCTGGCGACTGATTGGCCGCGAGTCTGCAGGGGGCGGCATTGCACCAGCAGTTCTTGTGAGCTGCTGGTGCAATGCTGAATACAGAGAGCGTATTGCTCTCCGCATTCAGCGATGTCTGTCGGACTTGATCCGCACTGTCGGATCAGGTCCGACAGACATTTGATCATTCTGCCTCAATATATTAAGGAGGACAAACTGCTTCTGATGAGGTGGCTGCAACAAGAACATTAGGTGGAGAACTCTTAGAGAAACACTAGGATATACACAAGGAGAATGAAAGTGTTCAATTCTTGCAGTCAATCACTGGATTGTTGTGGCGAAGCCACGGAACCCCCAAGATGAGGTGAAATAAAGGACATAAAAATGTATTGCTTCACAGCATTTTTTTCCCGCCACCATAGTTAAAAGAATAGTCTCAGTAGCAATTGGGCTAGAATTCATTATGGTGCAATTCACCATATGCACAAAAATAGGATGTGTCTTTTCTTGTATGGGTACTTTAAGTATCTTGTTAGTATTCTAATCCAGCAGACAACTACCTTCCCCAGAGTCAATGATGGCTTTTATCTCATGATTGTGTCCTGTCCACTGTAGAGCAACAGAAATAGATATCACTGGACAGCTGAGGAGTAAGTGACCAGCTTTGCCACAATACAAGCAGAGACTAAGTGCATGTCTCCTATTTTTCTCAGATGGGGTGAGGGGTCCTCGTGTGAACCCAATTTGCATGGGTTCGTCTGGTTCTGGAGTAGAAGAAGTTGTTGTTTCAGAGGGCTCTTCTTTATACTCAACTAATCCCTGTGCAAAGGATCGCTTCTTTCTCCTATCCCGCAGTCTGCAGTCAATCCATATTACTAAGGTTATTATGCTCCCAATGTGCAGGAAGTAATGTCCCCTTTATAGCAGGAGAGATGTAATAATCAACCCAGGATTAATTCAAGAGTAAGGCAGACAGGGATTAAGCAGAAAGGCTAAATCCAGTATAACAGGCCAAGGACGATATTGAGAAGGCAGTTAAATCCAGCAAACAAAGAATTAAGAAGGGAGTTAGGATACAGGTGCTAAACACAAGAATGTCCAAGCAAAGACTAAACAGTAGTGCTGAACTTTATTGCTATAAGCCACACTTTTGGGGAGTGTCTCTTAATGTTAGCTGAGTTTCTGTGACAATCAGTGCAACTTTGTGGATTTCTGTTGCATGTATATTTATGTGTTTATTATTTTGTATTTGGTGTGTTTTAATCTTTGTGTGTTTTCTGCATCGCTCTCCATGTCCACCTCCTCATGTAAATCTGCACACACAGAAAAGTGATTCAAACATTATGCAGGACGTGCAGCTGGTTAAGCCAATTCCTGCACAGCACAGGAAGCCAGGAAAACCGGCATAATGAATCAGTTAAGTGTTGATTACACGTAAATTCTCATTATTCCTAATGTGTGTGGCCAACACTTCCACAGTGAGGACAAATACAATAGATGACAATATACAGCCCTGCCTAGTACGATTACCTATAGTGAATGGCTCAGACAATAAAGCAAATTACCTTAACGCTCGCTGAGGGGGCAGCATAGAGATTGGTAACTTTGCAAAACATTATAGATCCACATTTAAAGGTCTTTAGAACCTCAAAAAAGAATTTTGAATTAAGAAGGTGAAATGCCTTTTTGGCATCAGTTGAGATTATGGGGCCAATTTAACAAATGGCTGGTGAAATGCTTGTGCAATGCCGCCCCCTGCACATTCGCGGCCAATCGACCGCTAGCAGGGGGTGTCAATCATACCGATCGTATCTGATTGGGATGATAGCAGTCTGCCACCTCAGATGTGCCGGATGATTTAAGGAGCAGCAGTCTTAAGACCACAGCTTCTTAACTTATTTTTCCGGCAAGCCGGAAACATCGGGCGGAACAAGCATCGGCTGCTTGATAAATCTCCCCCCAAGACTGATTTAGGGCCAGATTACGAGTGGAGCGCTTACAGTTACGCGCAAGCAATAAAGGGTTATCGTGATCTCATAGCTATGGCTAACTATTTTGCAAAACAAAAAAAGTGTAAAAAACACATCAAGAATACATTACAAAGCACACTTACACACATAATAACACCATCTAATGATTTAAAAAAAAAAATGCACAAAAAAGTTATAAGGGCTCAAAGATATGAGGCAAAGGACTTTAACATCTCTAAAGATGTATATGTATATATATATATATATATATATATATATATATATAAATATGTCTATGTATGTGTACATATGTATTTACTGACATATATACACATATAAACACATAAATAGATATGTATACATTTATAGACATATATATAAGTGCATTGGAGCCCTTTGCAGTTAAAGGGACACTAAACCCAATTTTTTTATTTTGTGATTCAGATAGAGCATGCAATTTTAAGTAACTTTCTAATTTACTTCTATCATCAATTTTTTATCTTCATTCTCTTGCTATCTTTATTTGAAAAAGAAGGCATCTAAGCTTCTTTTTTGGTTCAGAATTCTGGATATCACTTTTTTATTGGTGAATGAATTTATCCACCAATCAGCAAGAACAAACCAGGTTGTTCACCAAAAATGGGCCGGCATCTAAACTTACATTCTTGCATTTCAAATAAAGATACCAAGAGAATGAAGAAAATTTGATAATAGGATTAAATTAGAAAGTTGCTTAAAATTTCATGCTCTACCTGAATCACGAAAGAAAAAATTGGGTTCAGTGTCCCAAAAAACATGGAAAAAACATATTTTTGCAATATTTATTTTTAATAAAGTGTTATACTGTGTATTTACTGTAAAAAAAAAATCACATTCCAATATTATGCACATAGCAGAAAATGTTCTATGTGTTTTATAAATAGATATTTCTCTATATATCTATTCCTATATATAATCATCTTTATACTGTATATAGGTATAGATATATATTGTACCAAAATACCATCAGATATATACAGGTGGCTCTCGTTTTACAACGGTTCAATTTGCACTGTTTCAGAATAACAACCTTTCTTTCCAGTCATGTGACTGCTATTGAAAAGCATTGAGAAGCAGTGCATTGATTAAAATAGCCAGTAGGTGGACCCATCCGCTTGTGTTGCAGCAAAGCCAAGCAAGCTGAAAATAATCAGTTTAACCAGACATGAGCTATCGAGCAGATTTCAAAGGAACAAGATCTTCCTGTCTATAAATCAGTCCAGATTGGAATGCATAGAAAGAACTGTTTGCAGAAAAATGCAGAAAGAACTGTTTGCAGAAAAATGCAAGTGAAGTCTGTGTTGTGTGATTATTTTATTAGGTTTATAATGCTGTTTAGCAAATGTTTTTGTTCATTTAACTTAGTTTAATTATATATTCTGTGTTGTGCGATTATTTTATTAGGTTTATAATGCTGTTTAGCATTTAAAGTCTTCATTTCAAAGCTTTAAAAATAATTTATTAGGTTTTACTTATGACAATTTTGAGAGGGGCCTGGAACCTAACTCCCTCACTTCCCATTGACTTACATTATAAACTGGGTTTCAATTTACAACGGTTTCGATTTACAACCATTCCTTCTGGAACCTAACCCCGGTGTAAACTGAGGGCTACCTGTATATATAAATATGTATTCATGAATTAATAGAACATATTTTATGTGAAGAACATTGGAATGTGAAATATTAATATTTTCATGTCGGGTTAGCACACTTGAGGGTATGCGATCGTGCTTAGGCGCGAGTATGGTGTTAGGTTCATTTCGGTTTTTTTGCTCCATTGACTTCTATGGAGGAATTTACTTTCAACTCATAATACAAGCGCAACCTGATGCACGAAAAAAGCTTTCTTCTAGCACAAGTATCGCTCCATCGGGAGCGTTAAATAGCGCTCCACTTGAAATCTGGCCCGTAAAGGGACATTAAACACTTTGAGATAGTAACATAAAATTATGAATCGTAAATTTAAAAAAAACTCTGCAATATACTTTCATTATTTATTTTGTCCCCTTTTCCTGTAATTCCATTCTTAAATTGTGAGCTTTTCAGCTCCTGTTAGAAATGGAAGTGCAGAACACTGTTATATTCCACAAACAAATTGGCCTCTATTTATCAAGCTGTCAACTGCAAATACGCTGGAATTCCGCAGTATATTTGTGGCGAGTCTGATTCACCGTTGTTATCAAACCCTACAGACCGGCAAAAGTAGAATTTAGTGACGTAACATACGATCCGGCGGACTCAGTCCGACACAGATCGATGATTAAGTCACTACAGATGTTCCGAACGCAAGTTCGGCACAATCTGACTACTTTTGGAAGTTATCAAAAAACTACCAGGTACGCTCACCACTATTCCGGCCCAGCGTACCTGGTTTTCAATCCGTCGCCTCCATCAATGGGAGTCTGACAGCAGCGAAAGCTCATGTTCGCTGCTGCCCGATATCCCATTGATTCTTATTGTAGTTTCTACACCTAACACTCTAACATGTACCCCAAGTCTAACCACCCCTAATCTGTACCCCCCCTACACCGCCGCAACAAAATAAAGTGTCTAACCCCTAAACCTCCGCTCCCGGACCCCGCCGCCACCTACATTCAATTTATTAACCCCTAAACCTAAGTCTAACCCTAACACCCCCTAACTTAAAGATAATTTAAATAAATATAAATAAATATTCCTAGCATTAACTAAATTATTCCTATTTAACCCCTTAATGACCAAGGACGTACGCCACACGTCCTCAAAATAAATACAGTTAATAACCGAGGACGTGTGGCGTACGTCCTTGGTCTGGAAAGCAGCTGGAAGCGATCCTGCTCGCTTCCAGCTGCTTTCCGGTTATTGCAGTGATGCCTCGATATCGAGGCATCCTGCAATAACCCCCCTTGGCCATCCGATGCAGAGAGAGCCACTCTGTGGCCCTCTCTGCACCGGACATCGGTGGCCGGTATCGTTGGTGGGTGGGAGCAAGTCTGGGAGGCGGGTGGGCGGCCATCGATGCGCCGATTGGAGTGGAGGGGGGCGGGATCGGGGGCGGGACGGGCGGGAGCGCGCATGGGGCGGGAGCAGGAGGGAACCGCTACACTACAGAAAAATAACTGTAAAAAAGTGAAAAAATAAAAAGTTTTAAAAGCTGTAAATAAACAGCTAAGGGATCTGGAAGGGGTGGGGGTTGATCTTGGGGGGGGGGGAAGCTACACTACAGAAAAGGGCATTTTTTTAAAAAAAAAGGCACATTTTTTTACTATACTGGGTACTGGCAGACAGCTGCCAGTACCCAAGATGGCGCCCATTAAGGCAGAGGGGGAGGGTTAGAGAGCTGTTTGGTGGGAGCTCAGTGAGGCTGGGAGCTAAGGAGGGATCCTACACAGCAGCATATGTAAATATGCTAAAAAAAAACCACACAAAAAAAGTCCAAATATAGCTTTTATTTTAGTACTGCCAGTACTTAAGATGGCGAGGACAATTGTGGGGTGGGGGAGGGAAGAGAGCTGTTTGGGAGGGATCAGGGGGTCTCATGTTTCAGGTGGGAGGCTGAGCTCTACACTAAAGCTAAAATTAACCCTGCAAGCTCCCTACAAGCTACATAATTAACCCCTTCACTGCTAGCCATAATACACGTGTGAAATGCAGCGGCATTTGGCGGCCTTCTAATTACCAAAAAGCAACGCCAAAGCCATATATGTCTGCTATTTCTGAACAAAGGGGATCCCAGAGAAGCATTTACAACCATTTGTGCCATAATTGCACAAGCTGTTTGTAAATGATTTCAGTGAGAAACCTAAAATTGTGAAAAATTTAACGTTTTTTTTAATTTGATCGCATTTGGCGGTGAAATGGTGGCGTGAAATATACCAAAATTGGCCTAGATCAATACTTGGGGTTGTCTACTACACTACACTAAAGCTAAAATTATCCCTAAAAGCTCCCTACATGCTCCATAATTAACCCCTTCACTGCTGGGCATAATACACGTGTAGTGCGCAGTGGCATTTAGCAGCCTTCTAATTACTAAAAAGCAACGCCAAAGCCATATATGTCTGCTATTTCTGAACAAAGGGGATCCCAGAGAAGAATTTACAACCATTTAAGCCATAATTGCACAAGCTGTTTGTAAATAATTTCAGTGAGAAACCAAAAGTTTGTGAAAAAAATAGTAAAAAAGTGAACGATTTTTTGTATTTAATCGCATTTGGCGGTGAAATGGTGGCATGAAATATACCAAAATGGGCCTAGATGAATACTTTGGGATGTCTACTAAAAAAAAATATATACATGTCAATGGATATTAAGAGATTCCTGAAAGATATTAGTGTTCTAATGTAACTAGCGCTAATTTTGAAAAATAATGGTTTGGAAATAGCAAAGTGCTACTTGTATTTATGGCCCTATAACTTACAAAAAAAGCAAAGAACATGTAAACATTGGGTATTTCTAAACTCAGGACAAAATTTAGAAACTATTTAGCATGGGTGTTTTTTGGTGGTTGTAGATGTGTAACAGATTTTCGGGGTCATAGTTAGAAAAAGTGTGTTTTTTTCCATTTTTTCCTCATATTTTATAAAATTTTTTATAGTACATTATAAGATATTATGAAAATAATGGTATCTTTAGAAAGTCCATTTAATGGCGAGAAAAACGGTATATAATATGTGTGGGTACAATAAATGAGTAAGAGGAAAATTACAGCTAAACACAAACACCGCAGAAATGTAAAAATAGCCTTGGTCCCAAACGTACAGAAAATGGAAAAGTGCTGTGGTCATTAAGGGGTTAAAACTAAATACTTACCTGTAAAATAAACCCTAAGCTAGCTACAATATAACTAATAGTTACATTGTAGCTAGCTTAGGGTTTATTTTTATTTTACAGGCAAGTTTGTATTTTTTTTTTTTTTTAATTTTCAAAAAGCTTTATTGAATAGCTTAAAGTAAACAATAGAAACATAACATAACACAAATCAATTCACTTAAGTGTACAGAGTAGAATCAAGTTTTGTACATATCCAACATATTAATTATTTTTCTTTTCACATAAGAGTCAATTGTATCCAATGAAACAACTTACTTTCTTTTGTACTTAGGGTAAAAGATCTCAGGTATTTTCATCTCATATGCAAAGATCCTTAGAGCAATATAAATCAATACCGTAGCTGAGTATTGCAAGGATGTTTATTCCCTATGTTGCAGTTTAGATGTGTGATGTATGGTAATGATACATTACTCCCAGCAGAATCTGTGTAGCCAAGTTTGTATTTATTTTAACAAGTTACAATAGTTATTAAATAGTTAATAACTATTTAATAACTACCTATCTAAAATAAATACAAAAGTACCTGTAAAATAAATCCTAACCTAAGTTACAATTAAACCTAACACTACACTATAATTAAATGAATTACCTAAATTAAAATAAATTAATTACAATTAAATAAAATAAACAAAAGTACAAACAAAATCAAACACTAAATTATAGAAAATAATAAAATAATCACAAGAAATTTTAAACTAATTACACCTAATCTAATCCCCCTAAAACTTTACACTTATTTTGTCAATGTTTAAACAACTAATGAAACTTTAAAAAATACATCTACATGTTATTCTCAGACTAATCTTTTCTTTGATTGCATCATTCTAACTAGCATGTATTTAGTGTTTAATGTCCCTTTAATATCTTGTAATTTAGCATGGTCCATATGTTCGAGGACTCTAATAGTATTATCTCTGGCTTTAAAGTGAATGTAAATTTTGATGCTAAAGTGCCAGAGGGTCGATCCGATAAAAATCGTCGCCCGCAAAAGCCGGCGACGCCAATATTTACGCTGGTTTGGTATCACATATACGGCGTAACCTAGAAGTTACGCGCGTATATTTCTGCCGTCGCCCGTAGTTTTTTGGGCTATAGGCAGGTATACCAAACCAGCGTAGTTTGGTATCCAATATGCAGCATAAGGACTTACGTGGCGAAAATGGAGAAAACTTACTCCATTTTCACCTCGCCACAAAAAGCAGCCGTAAGAAGCCTTACGCTGACTATTGGAGCCCCGTAACTCCCTAAACTGGCTGCTAAAATAAACCTAACACCTAACGCATGCGCAATGTCTATCTCCCTGTCAACCGCGATCTTCTAAAATAAACCTAACACCTAACGCATGCGCAATGTCTATCTACCTGTCAACCGCGATCCCCCCCCCGAAATCCCTAATAAAGTTATTAACCCCTAAACCGCCGCTCCCGGACCCCGCCGCCATCTACATAAACTAACCCCCTACTGTGAGCCCCTAAAACCGCCGCCATCTACCTTATCTATCCCCTAATTAGAACCCCTTACACCGCTGTCATCTACCTTATCTATCCCCTAATCTGACCCCTTACACCGCCGCCACCTATATAAAAATTATTAACCCCTAATCTAATCCCCCTATACCGCCGACAGCTATATTAATATTATTAACCCCTAATGTAAGCCCCTTACACCGCCGCCATCTCTATTAAAATGACTGAACGACGAATGAGGTACCTTTAAATGACGTCATCCAAGATGGCGTCCGCCGAATTCCGATTGGCTGATAGGATTCTATCAGCCAATCGGATTGAACTTGAATCTGATTGGCTGATTCAATCAGCCATTCAGATTTTTCTAACTTAATTCCGATTGGCTGATAGAATCCTATCAGCCAATCAGAATTCGGCGGACGCCATCTTGGATGACGTCATTTAAAGGTACCTCATTCGTCATTCAGTCGTCGGCCGGGATGGATGCTCCGCGGCGGCGGAGCGAAGAAAGAAGATTGAAGATGCCGCTGGAAGAATGAAGACTTTGCTGCCACTTTGAGGAAGACGTCGCCGGAGGAAGAATTCTTCTTTGCCGCTTGGAGGAAGACATCGCCGGAGGAAGAATTCTTCTTTGCCGCTTGGAGCAAGACATCGCCCGGATCGGATCAGGAGTTCGGCCCGGTGTGGTGAAGACAAGGTAGGGAGATCTTCAGGGGGGTAGTGTTAGGCTTTTTTAAGGGGGGTTTGGGTGGTTTTAGAATAGGGGTATGTGGGTGGTGGGTTGTAATGGGGGGGGGTATTGTATTTGTATGCAAAAGAGCTGAATTCTTTGGGGCATGCCCCACAAAAGGCCCTTTTAAGGGCTGGTAAGGTAAAGAGCTTTGAACTTTTTTTAATTTAGAATAGGGCAGGGAATTTTTTTTATTTTGGGGGTTTATTATTTTATTAGGGGGCTTAGAATAGGTGTAATTAGCTTAAAAATCTTGTAATCTTTTTTTTATTTTTTGTAATTTAGTGTTTGTTTTTTTTGTAATTTAGTTTAGTTAATTTAGTTGTATTTTTAGATAGATGTTTGTAGTTTATTTAATTTATTGATAGTGTAGGTATATTTGTAATTTAGGTTAGGATTTATTTTACAGGTAATTGGGTAATTATTTTAACTAGGTAGCTATTTAATAGTTAATAACTATTTAATAGCTATTATACCTAGTTAAAATAATTAACAATTTACCTGTAAAATAAATATTAACCCTAACATAGCTACAATGTAATTATTAATTATATTGTAGCTATCTTAGGGTTTATATTATAGGTAAGTATTTAGATTTAAATAGGAATATTTTAGTTTATAAATTAATTAGATTAATTTAATATAAATTTAGTTAGGGGTGTTAGGGTTAGATAGAGTTAATATAGTTAATATAAATACTATAGTAACTATATTAACTATATTAACCCTAATATAATTAGGGTTAATATAGTTAATATATATAATGTAATACCTATATTAACTATAATATACTTAGGGTTAATATAGATAATATAGCTGGCGGCGGGGTAGGTAGATTAAATTAGGGGTTAATCATTTTAATAGAGATGGCGGCGGTGTTAGGGGTTCACTTTAGGGGGTTATAGATATAATATAGCTGGCGGCGGGGTACGGGAGCGACGGTTTAGGGGTTAATAACTTTATTAGGTTGCGGCGGGGTACGGGAGCGGCGGTTTAGGGGTTAATAGCTTTTTTATTGTTAGGATAGTGAGGGGGGATAGCGGATAGAGGGTTAGACGTGTCGGGCTATGTTAGGGAGGCGTGTTAGACGTGTCGGGCTATGTTAGGGAGGCGTGTTAGACGTGTCGGGCTATGTTAGGGAGGCGTGTTAGACAGTGCGGGTGATTTAGACTTTAGTCAGGTTTTATAGGCGCTGGCAGTTTCTAACGTGGCGCAAGTCACTGGCGACTCCAAAAATCTGTACTTACGCAGATTTCTGGACATCGCTGGTTTGTGAGACTTGCGCCACTTTAGCAAGTGACGGCGCCGCATATTGGATGGCTCGAGTTGTGAGCTGAAACTGCGGGCGACGTGGGTTCCCTCGCTTGCACCGCAAACTGCGATCTATATCGGATCGCGCCCCCGGTTTTTAAAAATTTGATTAAAAACAGGGGCACTTTAATTCATCAAAATTTACATTTCACTCCTGTTGTGAAAAAAAACTTACCTTTTAATCTTGACAGCAGCTCCAGCTTCCTCCACCCATCACAAAGCCTCTTCCTGGGTCTAAAATTATGAATCCGGCTTCCTCCAATCACGGCATTGAATCAGACACTGATTCCCCGGGGGGGAAGCCATGATTGGAGGATGACCTATCCTCCAATCTGGAGCTGCTGTCAAGTTTAAAAGGTATTTCTTCACAACGAGTGAAATGTAAATTTTGATGAATTAAAGTGCCTCTGTTTTTAATAAAATTTTTAAAAAACGGGCACTTTAGCATCAAAATTTACATTCACTTTAAGGTGTGGCTTGGAATATGTGTATTATTTGTGCACGGATCTGGTTTATACGAGTGGCTAAAATTTTAGAATATATATTTAGGTCAGTGTTTAACTGTGAAATTGGTTGATAATTTCCTGGGATCACAGGGTCTTTATTTGGCTAAAGTATTACTGTGATATGTGAAGCTAAAAATTCAGATAAAACTGTACCTCCATTGTTAATGGAGTTATATAGCTTTGTGAGGTGAAAGGGCAAAAATAGTTTTAAAAGTTTTATAAACTGTAGTTGTATATATATCAGACCATGGACTTTTCGCTTTAGCCAGAAGGATCTCCTGAATAGTTATTGGTTTGTCCTCCTTCCATTGTATTTATTTATTTTCATGAATTAAAAGTTACTTTTATATTTTTTCAAGTTCCTTGAGCGCTGCCGTGACTTGTATATAATGGTTATTGGTTTGTCTAGTGTCTCCGTCATCTCCGGGGATTGGCCTAAGCCTGCTGTGGAGTGGTAATCAGAGAGTATTTCTTCTTTATTGAGGAATATTATATAATTATTTGAAATAATTACAAAAGATAACAGCTATTCCCCTACTGTCTTTAATATTAGTTACTTCCGGAGTACTCATTTTGTGAACAAAAGTCCTGTAGGTATTTTGTTCTTAAAAGTAATGTTTCTACTTGTTTCTACCTTCCAAATAAACTTTTTTTAGATGTAGTGCTCTCTTATATGCTTAAGAGTTGTTTTTAAGACCTCTCTAGCAGTTTGCAGATGTGCAGCTAGAGTAGGGTTAGCTGAATTTAATTTATATTAGGACAGTATAGGGGAGATATATATATTATTATATTTCTTTATATTTTAAAGTCTTTTATTAAGCTCGAGCTTACCATTTCAACACTGCCAACAGTACTTAGAATAGATTGTAACATTTAGACAAATATTGCTACGCTAGACAATATTGCCAATTATCGTTAAAATTATCGTTGTTTTATTTATTGTTCACTTTACCATGACTCTATTGACCATCCATTCTTGATATTATATTAGGAACGTCTTTTATATCATTTATATCTTTTAGATGCATCTATATGTTTACATTTTATATTTATCTTTCTAGTAAACTGTTTATATAAAAAACGTCTTGTCCATTTTAATCACCTTATTCGGAGTGTTTGATACACACACTTGTATACCTCATTGGTTAAGTGATCCCGCTTATCAAGCTACATAATTTACAATAGGACCCTCATTTGCTATTTACACATATAAGTGTTTATACACTATTGTGACCTCATATATTATTCCCTCTCACTTTTATTTTAAGGAGGAGAGAAGTGTACATACTACCAGTTCAATTATTTCTATGCTGCTATATTAACCCTTTCAATGTATAAGTATATCCATTTCAACCAGCTTTTTAGCTCTCCCCTATACTGTTCTAATATCTCTTTATTTTTAGACATTTGTTTGGAGGAACTAATGTATTTTTAGGGTGCAGCAGAGTTGAGATTCACAACAGAGGTGTACTCACTCATATTTGTTCTTTTATCTGAATTTCATTCATGTGATATGTTGGCTTCTTTTAGTTCTTTCACTAAAAGCATAATTAAGGGAATGTCTTTTGAGCTTTAATTTGATTATTTCTCCACTAATCACTGCCTTATGGGCATCCCATATTATTTGTGGGCTATATTGTTCAGTTGCATTAATCTGGAAATATCCTTGCAGGTTTGTTTAGTAAATATGTCAGTTATGTAGAGGAAAGTCATCCTATTTCCACACAAATTAAGTTATCGGTATGGTAGCTCACTATAAGTAAAATTTCACCTTGGAACAATTTGACCTGTCTATAGATCCAATTTTGACTTTGTCTGGTAAGTGTAAATATGATACATTTATAAAGAAATAATCCAAATGGGAATAGATCCTGTGAGGATCAGAAAAAAAGCTTTCGTTTTCGTAATTGGGGTGAGTGGCCACAAGTCAACAAGGGTGATATCTCTAACTCATTGGTTTTCAAACCTGTCCTCAGGCCTCCCCAACAGTCCAGGTTTTCTGTATTACCTTGGATGACAGCAACTAAAATAACCATGTTTACTAATCAGCTGATGTTTTATCTGTGCTCTTGTTCAGATATCCTCAAAATGTGGCCTGTTAGGGAAGCCTGAGGACAGGTTTAAAAACCAGTGCTCTAAGGTATGTCCCTATAGATTTTAGAACCCTTGTAGACAATGGATTGCGTGCATGCAAGCATTCCAGTAGGAGTTCAATCGATGTTAAAGTTATTGCACCTATTGACACATCATGGAGCTTTTTGGTTATATATTTAAGGAAAGGTGCTTGATTTGTGTTTGGGTAACAGGTCTGTTGTATAAAAGACCTATTAAGAATAAATATCTGCCTCCCATGTCGTTTTCTTGTTTTAATAGTTTAAAAGGGATTTTCCTATGCATAAGTATCATGACCCCATTATGTTTAGTAGGTGCAGAGCAATAAAAAAAAACAGTGGGTAATCTTTTGAGGAACATCTTGGTGCAGAGGAAGCCAAGAAGTGGGTGTGCTGGATGAACAAAATAGGCCAGATTACAAGTGGAGCGCTATTTAACACTCCTGCTCAAGCATTAACTGGACTAGAAGTAAGCTTTGTGCATGAGTCAGGATTGCGCTCGTATTATGTGTTGAAAGTAACCTATTCACCTTAGAATACAATAGAGAAAAAAAAGCCTAACACCCTACTCGCGCGTAAACCCGATCCAATATTCTCAACTGCGCTAACCATACAACAAAATATTAATATTTCACATTCCAATGTTCTGCACATAACAGAATATGTTCTATTTATTCATGTATGATTTTAAGAAAAAGGAAGCAAAATAACTAAGAAACAATCATCAACAAATAAAGTACTCCTACTAGTATGCAGGTTTACCTCAAAAAGTATGCCTTTATGCACAATATAAAGGTAAAGTGAATTTTAATATTTAAACATAAAAAGTAACTTTTATTTGTTATATTTAAAAGACAGTAAAAGAATAAGGTTTCTTGCTGCACTGTCATGTGATTAAAAACACTACACCTATGTAACTAAATTTAATAATAATACATTAAATAATTAGTACTGCTGCATAAGTTACAATATATCACCCTTGGGATGCTGGGAAAGGGGAGTGTGTCTTGACTAATATTGAATACTGTTTGTATAATTGTATATATATATATGCGTAAAGCTACTCTCCTAAGTGAGATATGGTACACTTATAAGGAAGATAATGTGAAATGAATCTATCTTTGCAGCACTTTTGTAAGCACAGAGCAAGAGGGCCCCTCCTTCCCTTGAGTAGTCACCCCAAGCGATTGAATACTAATGCAGAATTTGTTATAGATATAAATGCTATTGAGCATTTTTCATCTTTAGTTTAACAACAGGTGAGCCAGAGTTAAAAAAACAACAAAGTCCCCTGACGCAATCGCGTTTCACATATGCTTTCTCAGAGGGGTAAGCGAGGCTGCAAGACAGGCTAGGTTATGCCAATAATGATCCCGCCCTCACACAGTGATTGGTGGTTAGCCATGCGGTGAAATCGTCCTATTCGTTGCCTGCTTGTGATGTCGGTCAACTTACGTGTGTAAACGTATGGTTGTATGAGATGTAAATCAAATTACTTGTGTAATCATCTGTAAAATTACATTGATTGAGGGAATCTGATCATAAACGCTATCGTTTCTCAATACTGTATGCAATACTTGCATATACAATGTATGGTAGCACCTTTTATAACTTTCATTTCAAAACATATTATGGATCTTCACTTAGGTTGATGTGAGTTATATAGGCACCGTAGTTTACATTCAGATGTCAGATCACCTATTGTTCATTCTGTTTCCCATGATAGCCAATTGTAGAATTAAATATCCACACACCCTCTCAGCTATATTTTCATATGTCTGGATTGATGTTCAATGTATCTTAATGTGTGCTGAGTATATTATTCACAGAAATATGAGGCTATGTTAACACCTTAAATATTGGTGTTTCATATCAGTACATGAGATCATGGTGACAATAATTACAATTATGTATAAATATATAAGATAATTATGTTGATTTATTGAGGACATTCTTTTCATAAGTTTATATTAGCTAATGTGTATTGACATTTTAATCTGATGTCATGCTTTGTTATTGTTATATTATAAATAGAGTCAAGCCATATTCTGAGTTGGATTGTCTTTTATTCAATGAATTGATGAACACTTTATATATGTATAATATTAATAGCTAGAATCTTTACTTGTATGATATTTATACGTTAATATTTATAATAAACTAAAAATATTTTCAATATTTTAAAAAGAAATTTTTTTGATTAGCTTAATATCAATGTCTTGTGAATATGTGCCGTATGTGATACCATAAGAGATGATAAATATAAAACTGAAATGTGGAGCTATACATGACAGACAATATTTTATAAAGAAGTGCCCATTGTGCTGTAACATATTTCATCTAGAGTGCGCGTAATGTTTAAGAAGTGCTTCAAATGATCCTTAAACGGATAAAAAAGTGTTCAAGAAAGTGCTTGGATATGTGATAAATAATAAATAGATTAATTTTTAGTAAAGATATTTCTCCTGCAGGGTACAGGAAAGATATGATGAGTGGAAAAAATGTGATAAAGTATGGTGTACTTATTAAACAACCGTGATTGCACATTTTATTTGTATATAGTTTTTATTTAATTTGTATAACTCATGTACTGACCTTAATATTTTATACAGCCTTTATTAACTATTAATATCATATTTATTATCAGCATATATTGTTTCAATAATTGTGAGTACCCAATTATGGAATGAATACCTGAATTTAAACTATATGAGTTGTGTATGTAAATGGTTATATGTCAGTAGGCAAACTGCCAAGTATCACATAGCTAGTTTGGATTTATGGTGTTGTTTATTATCGACAGAATTGAAGATGTTGTTTATAAATATACATTATAGTTTTTATCATTCATTCTAAATGGTTTGACACTGTTTAACAGATTAAACTATTTGCATTTCATTTTCAATAGTGTTTGCTCCATGTTGCCTCCTCTTATGCCTAGAGTGGCTTGTTCGATTACAGCGAATTTCAAAGTGGCTTTATTACTGTTGTGTCTATTGTAAAAATGTCTTGCAACACTGGTTATATTTTTACCCTTTTTTGGCATTGCGTAGGTTCCTGCTGTGTTCCATTATTCATGTTCTTATCTGTCTTGTCGTCATACCGACATAGAACAAATTGCATGGGCAAGAGTCCCTGAGCTAGTGACATATGGGATAGAAATACTCAAGATGTGGAAGTCCACAGAAGAGTCACTAGAGAGGGAGGGATAAAATAACAACAGCTATTTCCACTGAGAAATTAAAAAATACAAAATAATTAAGTTTTTCTTAAAAAAACTTAAATCAAAAGCAGTAGAATCAAACTGAGACAGTTGCTTGAAGAACGTTTCTACCAAAGACTGCTTCAGAAGAAGAATGAGTTAGTTAATAATTGTAACTTTAATTTAGGTCTATTTTACTTATGTTAAAGTTAGGGGGTGTTAGGTTTAGGGGTTAATAGTTTAATTTAGGTTGTTGTGATGTGGGGGCCGGCGGTTTAGGAGTTAATAGGTTTAGTTAGTGTTGGCAATGTTTGGGAAAGGCGGTTAAGGGGTTAATAGGTTTAGTTAGTGTCTGCGATGTTGGGAAACTGCGGTTTAGGGGTTAATAGGTTTAGTTAGTGTCTGCGATGTTGGGGAACTGCAGTTTAGGGGTTAATAGGTTTATGTTAGTGTCGGCGATGTCGGTGAACGGCGGTTTAGGGGTTAATCGCTTTATTTAGTGATTTAGTTAGTATCTGCAATGTCGGAAAACTGCGGTTTAGATTAGAACAATGAAAATTTTTTAATATGAATAAAGAATGGATCTGAAAATTCGGAAAATGATTTATTCATTTTCAAATTTTTCGGGATTTTAGTTATGGTGCCAATTCGGAAATTCGGATGCATTCAAATCTCCAAATCGGCCAAAATTCGTCCAAAAAAGAAATTTGGCCAAAACAAACACACGTCTACAAGTTATGTACCCAACTTCCGTCTGGCTTCAATTCAGCATATGACATCATGAATCACTGGGAAAAATGATATAACACAAACACTATAGTACTAAAATTTATAAAAAAAAAAAAAAAATTAAATTATAATTTATAACTTAGAATTTATTTAATATTATCCTTTGGACATAGTACAAGTCCTGTGTGCTTTGGTACATATCGTATCCCGTGTTTTCAAATGGTAAGAATTTATGAGTATATTACATCATGGGCTCTATTTATCATTATAAATCTCCTACTTTTGTGCCTATAATTACACTGTCGGATTTATTCTCATCATTTATTCTTTATCACCGAAATTCATATTTATCCTTATTTAGTGAAAAAGGAGAACCTAAAATTCTCCTATAAATATGACTGTGAAAGTACTCTATAACCATTGTGGAGAACATTGAATTTACTCCTTTACTTTCTTCAGAGAACATGGAGTTCTTTTTGATTTTGGCTGCTATTTCCTTGGCACGGTCCCCTGAACGTTTTCAAAATGATAGAAATATGCCTTTACGGAGACGCCAGAGTTCCAAGATTGTTTCTGCCCCGTTTTGGACTTGAGGCATTATCTGATAAAGAAATTAAGTACAAATTCGGCTTAATCATGAGAGCATACTCAATCTTTATTCGCTGATTAAAAATGACATTGATTTCAGAACTAGAAGAACAAGGGCAATACCTGGATTGTTAAAATTACTTGCTGTTTTGCATTTTTTGGCAACCGGTTCATTTCAGGGTGTATCGAGTGATGTGGTTGGAATGAGTCAGCCTTCATTTTGCCGCCATTTAAGGATTGTTTTGAAATCTATGTTCAAGCATCTATTAAAGTTTATTTATGTTCCCAGGAATGTGCATGAATGGCATACAGTAAAGTCATCATTTTACCAAGTAGCTGGTATGCCCAATGTTCTAGGTGCTATTGATTGCATCCATATTGCTCTTAGACCACCATCCTTAAGGAAGGAGCAATATAGGAACCGGAAAAGCTTTCATTCACTAAATGTACAGGCTGTGTTTGATGCTAACCTTAGAATTTGGGCTGTTTGTTCAGGATTTCCAGGTTCATGCCATGATTTCCAAATTCTGAAAATATCAGCTTTATTTTCTGCATTTGAACGTGGCAACATGCCACACGGTTGGCTATTGGGTGAATATGACATTTTTTTAATTCTAAATGAAATGAGGTTTATGTATAAATGAACATAGTATCGGTATTACATTTTTTTATATATATTATTTTAAAATATCCTTATGTTCCCTGAAATTTATATTTCAAATTCCATCAATCCAAATTATATTTCAATAATGAATTACTTGTTAATAGTTAATTCTAGATTTCAAATAGTTTGAATGTGTAATTAACTTTATTTTTTTTAGGTGATAGTGGTTATCTGTGCAGACCTTGGCTGTTGACCCCAGTCCCAATGCCTCATACTCGAGGAGAAATCAAATTTAACAAATCCCACCGTAGCACAAGAAGTGCAATAGAGAGAACATTTGGGGTTTTAAAAATGCGTTTTCGAGTATTGGACCGATCTGGAGGAGACCTTCAATATTCTCCAGAAATATGTAATGATATTATTCTAGTTACATGCATGTTGCACAATATTGATATTTCGCAAGGCAACTTAGAGGAGGAGTGTCCCAATGATCCCACATAAGATGTGTATGTCCCACAAGACATTGTAAGCCGGCACACTACCAGGGCAGGTGTTTTTTGTTGTTGTTATATATAATTATTTAATTGTTTCAAATGAATAATAGATTTTTTTTTTACTTTCAAAAAACATGGCATCACATTGGATTTGATTTCTTTTCTAAGAAACTTAATTACATTCATTTTTTTTTTGTTTTTTTGTTTCCATGTTTGCAATAAAGTTTAATTTTTTGTGTGCTATCTATGTTGTTACCTTGACTCATTAATGTGAATAATAAAAACCGTTCTTATTTAACAATTGTTTTTATTTTTATTAAATAGTAATTAACAGTTTCGAAAATTGAAGAATACTGTAATTATGGTCTATAAATAATTTAACAAAAATAAAATATTGACACAAATAGAAATTTCAAACAAACAAAGATTAAATAAAGTAAAAGACAACAAAGTAGGGGGCGGAGCTAGCCATTGCAGCGACAAGACGCACATTTTGAGAGCTCCTGCTCATATCTAACAATTTGAGCTAGATAATTGTGTATTATTTCAAATTATGGACTGAATTTAGTGGGAACTTATTGGACACTGGTACATAACTAGAATCTGAAAAGGATCGGGTCTTACACTGAGTTTTGGATTACATATGCACCTTAATTACAGCCACGTGGAAGATCTTACTACTGATGAGGCCGGGGAGATGTTCCAAATCTGACTAAAGAAGCATACTGATGGCTTTCCAGGCTAAGTCTACACATCTTTATATCTAACATGGAGGACATCTATACAACCATTTCCACTCTATTTGAGGAATTCACAGCATCGTTGCAACAGCAAGTAGATATTGCACTACAGGAGGCCCGACCTGGGGAACCTGCTCGACAACTGCTGGCACATGCTGAGAAGCCGTCACAGAGCCAGAAAGCTGCCTTGTCGCAGTCGGTAGAATTCTTATCACCTACCTCATCTACTCCTTCACCGGAGGTTGCGGCCGAGCCCCGGTGGAGAAATCTAGCTACACAAGTGAGTTTGCTGAGGACGGATGGGGAATCTGGCTGTGCAGACGACGATCAGCTATCCATGATCCTGAGTGAGCGGTCTGTTGAGCAAAAGAGGGTAGGGATGGCGTTTAGCATCACATGCAGAAATCCACAGCGGCCTGCCATTGCATATATATTGGGCTCAGATCCGGGGGGCTCTTTCCTACAACAGCCTGGTGATGGGATACTCCTGATGAAGCGAGACGCTTTGCCCGATGACTCTTGGAGAAGTTGCTATGTTAAGTATACCCAGCGATTACTAATGGCTATGGAAATGCGACACAGACTTGGCATCGGATAAGGCCCCATAAAACTTCTTCCAACCCTCAGTAACCGCATGTTTGGACTGTGTGGTACTTTGCAATATATGAGGTTTGGCTGGACTGAACTGAAACTCTATGTTTGATAGATGCTAGTTGTTTTTGTTGGGCATAACCCAGCAGGTTATTTCTGTGAGCATTTAAATGTTTTCTGTGGTGCAATACCTTATGTGAGCAGGATGTTAAGGGTTAAAGATTTCTTTTTTTTCCCTTTTTTTTTTCTAGGCCTATAATACAAACAAATTGTTACATAAGCACCACAGTTTGGCTAGTTATCAGTTAAAGATCTATTTGTCTGTAATCCCACCCTGGTGAGATGTACTCTTACTAATTTTAGCTTAAGATGTTACAATATACTATTAAGAAACTTCTAAGATGTATTCTAATCTTGAAAAGATCTATTACTAGGCTGATTATCACCATACCCACAATAGCAGCTAACTAATATACTTAGGCCTAGATTTAGAGTTGGGCGGTAGCCGTCAAAACCAGCGTTAGAGGCTCCTAACGCTGGTTTTTACCGCCCTCTGGTATTTGGAGCCAGTCATTAAAGGGTCTAACGCTTACTTTTCAGCTGCGACTTTTCCATACCGCAGATCCCCCTACGTCATTTGCGTATCCTATCTTTTCAATGGGATCTTTCTAACTCCGGTATTTAGAGTCGTAGCTGAAGTGAGCGTTAGAAATCTAACGACAAAACTCCAGCCGCAGAAAAAAGTCAGTAGTTAAGAGCTTTCTGGGCTAACGCCGGTTTATAAAGCTCTTAACTACTGTGCTCTAAAGTACACTAACACCCATAAACTACCTATGTACCCCTAAACCGAGCCCCCCCCCCCTACATCGCCGCCACTCGATAAAAAATTTTTTTTTCTACGTTATACTTATGTACCCATAATCTGCTGCCCCTAACACTGCCGACCCCTATATTATATTTATTAACCCCTAACCTGCCCCCCACAACGTCGCCGCCAGCTACCTACAATAATTAACCCCTAATCTGCCGACCGCAAAGCGCCGCTACTTACGTTATCCTTATGTACCCCTAATCTGCTGCCCCTAACACCGCCGACCCCTATATTATATTTATTAGCCCCTAATCTGCCCCCCTCAACGTCGCCTCCACCTGCCTACACTTATTAACCCCTAATCTGCTGAGCGGATCTCACCGCTACTATAATAAAGTTATTTACCCCTAATCCGCCTCACTAACCCTATAATAAATAGTATTAACCCCTAATCTGCCCTCCCTAACATCGCCGACACCTAACTTCAAACATTAACCCCTAATCTGCCGACTGGAGCTCACCGCTATTCTAATAAATGTATTAACCCCTAAAGCTAAGTCTAACCCTAACACTAACACCCCCCTAAATTAAATATAATTTAAATCTAACTAAATAAATTAACTCTTATTACATAAATTATTCCTATTTAAAGCTAAATACTTACCTGTAAAAAAAATCCTAATATAGCTACAATATAAATTATAATTATATTGTAGCTATTTTAGGATTTATATTTATTTTACAGGTAACTTTGTATTTATTTTAACCAGGTACAATAGCTATTAAATAGTTAAGAACTATTTAATAGCTAAAATAGTTAAAATAATTACAAAATTACCTGTAAAATAAATCCTAACCTAAGTTACAATTAAACCTAACACTACACTATCAATAAATTAATTAAATAAAATACCTACAATTACCTACAATTAAACCTAACACTACACTATCAATAAATAAATTAAATACAATATCTACAAATAACTACAATTAAATAAACTAACTAAAGTACAAAAAATAAAAAAGAACTAAGTTACAAAAAATAAAAAAATATTTACAAACATCAGAAAAATATTACAACAATTTTAAACTAATTACACCTACTCTAAGCCCCCTAATAAAATAACAAAGCCCCCCAAAATAAAAAATGCCCTACCCTATTCTAAATTAAAAAAGTTCAAAGCTCTTTTACCTTACCAGCCCTGAACAGGGCCCTTTGCGGGGCATGCCCCAAAGAATTCAGCTATTTTGCCTGTAAAAAAACCACATACAATACCCCCCCAACATTACAACCCACCACCCACATACCCCTAATCTAACCCAAACCCCCCTTAAATAAACCTAACACTAAGCCCCTGAAGATCTTCCTACCTTATCTTCACCATACCAGGTTCACCGATCGATCCAGAAGAGCTCCTCCGATGTCTTGATCCAAGCCCCAGCGGGGGGCTGAAGATGTCCATGATCTGGCTGAAGTCTTCATCCAAGCGGGAGCTGAAGAGGTCCATGATCCGGCTGAAGTCTTCATCCAAGCGGGAGCTGAAGAGGTCCATGATCCGGCTGAAGTCTTCTATCAACGGCATCTTCAATCTTCTTTCTTCCGGATCCATGTTCATCCCGCCGACGCGGAACATCCATCTTCACCGACGACTTCCCGACGAATGACGGTTCCTTTAAGGGACGTCATCCAAGATGGCGTCCCTCGAATTCCAATTGGCTGATAGGATTCTATCAGCCAATCGGAATTAAGGTAGGAAAATGGAATCATCCAATCAGAATCAAGTTCAATCCGATTGGCTGATTCAATCAGCAAATCAGATTGAGCTCGCATTCTATTGGCTGTTCCGATCAGCCAATAGAATGCGAGCTCAATCTGATTGGCTGATCAGATCAGCCAATCGGATTGAACTTGATTCTGATTGGCTGATTCCATCAGCCAATCAGAATTTTCCTACCTTAATTCCGATTGGCTGATAGAATCCTATCAGCCAATCGGAATTCGAGGGACGCCATCTTGGATGGCGTCCCTTAAAGGAACCGTCATTCGTCGGGAAGTCGTCGGTGAAGATGGATGTTCCGCGTCGGCGGGATGAACATGGATCCGGAAGAAAGAAGATTGAAGATGCCGTTGATAGAAGACTTGAGCCGGATCATGGACCTCTTCAGCTCCCGCTTGGATGAAGACTTCAGCCGGATCATGGACCTCTTCAGCTCCCGCTTGGATGAAGACTTCAGCCGGATCATGGACATCTTCAGCCCCCCGCTTGGGCTTGGATCAAGACATCGGAGGAGCTCTTCTGGATCGATCGGTGAACCTGGTATGGTGAAGATAAGGTAGGAAGATCTTCAGGGGCTTAGTGTTAGGTTTATTTAAGGGGGGTTTGGGTTAGATTAGGGGTATGTGGGTGGTGGGTTGTAATGTTGGGGGGGGTATTGTATGTGTTTTTTTTACAGGCAAAAGAGCTGAATTCTTTGGGGCATGCCCCGCAAAGGGCCCTGTTCAGGGCTGGTAAGGTAAAAGAGCTTTGAACTTTTTAAATTTAGAATAGGGTAGGGCATTTTTTATTTTGGGGGGCTTTGTTATTTTATTAGGGTGCTTAGAGTAGGTGTAATTAGTTTAAAATTGTTGTAATATTTTTCTGATGTTTGTAAATATTTTTTTATTTTTTGTAACTTAGTTCTTTTTTATTTTTTGTACTTTAGTTAGTTTATTTAATTGTATTTATTTGTAGATATTGTATTTAATTAATTTATTGATAGTGTAGTGTTAGGTTTAATTGTAGGTATTTTTTTTAATTAATTTATTGATAGTGTAGTGTTAGGTTTAATTGTAATTTAGGTTAGGATTTATTTTACAGGTAATTTTGTAATTATTTTAACTATTTTAGCTATTAAATAGTTCTTAACTATTTAATAGCTATTGTACCTGGTTAAAATAAATACAAAGTTGCCTGTAAAATAAATATAAATCCTAAAATAGCTATAATATAATTATAATTTATATTGTAGCTATATTAGGATTTATTTTACAGGTAAGTATTTAGCTTTAAATAGGAATAATTTATTTAATAAGAGTTAATTTATTTCGTTAGATTTAAATTATATTTAACTTAGGGGGGTGTTAGTGTTAGACTTAGCTTTAGGGGTTAATACATTTATTAGAATAGCGGTGAGCTCCAGTCGGCAGATTAGGGGTTCATGTTTGAAGTTAGGTGTCGGCGATGTTAGGGAGGGCAGATTAGGGGTTAATACTATTTATTATAGGGTTAGTGAGGCGGATTAGGGGTTAATAACTTTATTATAATAGCGGTGCGGTCCGCTCGGCAGATTAGGGGTTAATAAGTGTAGGCAGGTGGAGGCAACGTTGTGGGGGGCAGATTAGGGGTTAATAAATATAATATAGGGGTCGGCGGTGTTAGGGGCAGCAGATTAGGGGTACATAGGGATAATGTAAGTAGCGGCGGTTTACGGAGCGGCAGATTAGGGGTTAATAATAATATGCAGGGGTCAGCGATAGCGGGGGCGGCAGAATAGGGGTTAATAAGTGTAAGGTTAGGGGTGTTTAGACTCGGGGTACATGTTAGAGTGTTAGGTGCAGACGTAGGAAGTGTTTCCCCATAGCAAACAATGGGGCTGCGTTAGGAGCTGAACGCGGCTTTTTTGCAGGTGTTAGGTTTTTTTTCAGCTCAAACAGCCCCATTGTTTTCTATGGGGGAATCGTGCACGAGCACGTTTTTGAAGAAAAACGCACCCCTTTGGCCGCAGAACTCTAAATCTAGGCGTTAGAATTTTTTCATAGCCATGTTAGGTGTTTTATCTTGCTTTGATATAGCGGTATATGTGTTGGGATGAAACAATGAGATATAAGGACAGACCACTGAGAAAAGCTTACAATAATCCGTTGACTATATTTGTATATTATTAATGGTTAAGTGAAGTTAAAGCATAGCCTGTGTTTTAATATTGATGAGTTCCTCGATCAGCCACTCTGCTTAGCTTAGTTTTACTGCTATACTTACATCTTATATCAACAACTTTTTGGCATATACTATCTTAGTTCTGTCATGTAACTCACCAACTCATATTAGTTTAATATTTTCGTTAAGACAAGACGGAACATTGTAGATATATATCCTTATGTACCCGAGCATCTCCTAGCCAAGTTAACTCCATTTTTTTACACGCCACGTGTGATATACTTCAGGACTCTATATATGTGACATAGATAGGGAACATATTAAGCTACCTTTGTCAGTTGTAGATTCCCTTCCCTCACAGTTCCATTTGGCTAACTTTATTCCATAAATTGTTTGGCTCCGTATTCCCCCCTAAGGGTTTTCCCTTAGTCTATGTCTACTAATGTAAACTAAGGAACGCAGATTCCATAGCATTTTCCTATTCTTTATCATATGTTTGATATAATATAGCGGCCCATAATATTTCCCTTCCCATACATAAGAAAAAAAAGGAAATGAGGAAGATATAGGCTTTGAGTGCTAGTAAGATTTAATATGGGTCTGGGTTTCGCTTGTGAATTATTTTTTTGGATCAATTCTGAGATCTACGATTCATTACTTCTAAAAAAAAATTATAGTAATCACTCTTTATTTCAGAATCACGTGGCAGAATATTATTCCTTTCTTTCTGCAATTGCAGTAAATCCTTAAAAAAACACTGTTCATTTATAAATGACAAAGCCATATCTGTCAGTGTCTGAATGTCATTGGGTCTCTCTGTTACTTGTGGCTGTCTGACTTCTTTGGCTGTTTCCTCAATGTCAGATTCATTAACCATTGTATTTAAATCAGGGGGGTTGGTCCCTCCGGTGTCCCCCCCTCTATTTGTGTCTCATCCTCATCTTCTTGATCAATGGTATCCTCTACGAGAGGTTCCAATGTTATTTCTACCTGTTCTTCTTTTTAAATAAAATAAAATTAATTTAGTAACAACATATATTTATATAAATCAGAAGTATTACATTATTTCATACATACCATCGTATAATGATATTGAACTGTATTGCATAGTTTGAAGCAATGCTCTAATACCTGTTGAGAAAAAAAAAGGATATTAAAATATTTTTTTTTCTTCTAAATACATTTTATTTATCAGTGCACTATGTTTCAGAAATACATTTCACATATTTTTTAAATTTTTGGTAGTTATGCATCATGGTCAATGGATTTTAATTTCAATTAACGAATGCCAAACCTTTCAAAGATCCAAAAAATTAAAAAAAAATTGAAATTAAACATTAAATAAAAAAATTAAATAAAATTAATATACTAATTGAGAAGGTTCATTGTAAATGTTATAGCACTAAAAACCTTTCATAAATTGTCAAGGTCAACCATTGTTTTATTTTATTTCCATGTTTTAAAAATCATTTTTTATTTTATATTTACTGTCCACAGAACAAAAAATAGAAGCTAATCACTTTATTATCCATTTTCTTTGCATTTCAAGCATTGTAATATAAATACTTTTTAACCTATTGGTATTACTTTGCATCTATTCCTCTGCAAAATTTACCCATATTATTTTTGAACATTCATGAACAAATCTTCCAAAATGCACTAATATTACATTCATTTCTTAAGGTATAATAATTTAGCTTCTGTAACTCCTATGTTTAGCATTAAAATAATAATTGCAAAAGAACAATTCGAAAGTGTTTATAACATTGCAATCGAAATCTGATTATAATCTACATAAAATTTTGCAATTATTATTTATTTTTAAAATCAAGTTTTTACAAAAGTCACAGAGAGCTAAAATATGGTTATTCTAAATATACACAATATATACAGAATATAAATATTTTTAGAATTACTTACATGTGCCTTCTTTTCTATCAGTATTTCCATGAGACGTTGACACTTGTGGCTCCTGGGATGTGTTTTCATGGAGAAAAGATTGATCCTCCTGTGCATGGACCTCCTCTTCCACACATACATCATAATGTTGCTCTACACATAGTTAATAGTTTGTCACATAAAAGTTTTTCTAAAAATTAAATTTTTTTTATTACCTTTAAAGTCCATTGTGTCCAAAGGAACATCGAGGCCCACCACAACTGCATCACCTACCTTGGCTAAGAGCACTCAAAATCAGTTAACTCTGCCCTGTATCCTGGGCCTCCACAAGTTCCTTTTGCAGATTGTTTTTCTCTGCATACCTTTTTCTTGATGTTCTTTCGTATATCGTTAACCCTCTTTCGACAGGCCCTTACATCCTTCGGAAAGCTACCTTCGGCAGACACTGATCTACTGATTTGTGACCATATTGCCCGCTTTCACTGTGGGTTAACAGTTCTTGCCTGGTATCCAATTGTCTCTTCGTAATGTTCTACCACTAGTTCAACCAAAATATAATTTTGGCGATGGGTAAACATGATACTTCTACCACTTTTGGTCTTTCCTGATTGCACTGATGCCATCTTAAAATCGAGTTATTAAAGTGCACAAATTTGAGATACAATTCTTCTATAGTAAACTTTCTGTTATAAGCGCAGTTATAAACAATGTATACTTTTTTATTCTGGAAAGATCCCTATGTCGCATTAGGTATATCACAGTAAACTGTTTTTGGATTGTTTTCCGGTCATGTGATATCTTAGGGTTTATAATGTCATGGGAATAAATATTAATCTATATGCTTAACAAGGAATATTTTTATTATATACAAATGTAGAAATTTTAAATTTATATGTCATTATTAACATTAACAAATAGTGTACAATAGACAATAATAAAATAATCTGTTTCTTGCGCAAACGTTTGTAAAAAAAGTTACCATTTCTATTAAGACAACTAGACTATATTGATACAATAAAGTTAAAAAAAAGCATAGGATAATAATACAAGTTACAATTAGTTTATAATATATATTAACACATAAATTTAATTTTAGAAATGTAACAAATGATAGCAAAATATCTTTTCGATATTGAATTATTTGATTACGCGCAATTGCGCATTTTTAAATAGAAATTAGTTCCGTTACTTTGGTACAGCATTTTAGAAATTGATAGCTTAAGAGCAAGATGACACGATCAAAGAAATTCTCCATTGGGGAAGGGGAATTTATACTCTTGATCAGGACAGGAGAAACAATATCCTGTGTGAAATGGTGAGACGAGTGAGGCGTTTTTCAGGACAGAGGAGGACCAGAAAGCAATGCCTCAAACGGTACAATGATCTGTACAGGATGCAATCCAAATTGAGGACCCTGATCCATTGGAGTGCAAAGTTATAAAGCGGCCTGCAGTGTAGGCCCAAGCCCTGACAGCCTGTAAAGCAGATGGGAGTAAAACCGCAAGCATAACGGAGGCCAGGCATGCTAACCGGATTTCCTAAAACGGAACACAGAGGTAATTAACTAACCTTACAGTGTCTAGGGATGAGAAGAGGGTAAAGAGTGCATGAATGAAGCCCATTTGAGCAGTAACTAAGCCCACAAAATAGCGCCAAAACACAGAGCGTTCTCATGTATAGGAGATCTCTGCCCAGGGGATGGGAAACTGAGAGAGTAAAACTGGATCTTTTTTAAATAGGATCACCTGCAAGTAACCAGTGTGAAATATGAGTAACTGCTATCTAATACAAACCAAAAATCTATTGCTGAAATGAAGCGCTGCAGTTATTAATATGCTACATGTGGCTTCCGACAGTCCTAATACCTATAACGTTCCTTGTGCAAATGTCTGCTAATCCTTAGTGGAAAAGAGACTGGGAGAAACTTCAATTTAATAAACAACTGCTATTTATATAAATTCCCCCTACTAGGGATGGCCTCTAAGAGACTTAACAAGCAGAACAAATTATTAAAAAGCCAAGCAAAATCTGCAGTCTCAGTAAGCAATTTCTTTCAACCACAAGAAACTACACATACAGAGATGGAAGCTACTGCAATAGAGACACAGACCAATCCTTCAAGGGTGGCAATCTCCAAGGAATATGCAGACCAGCTAAAGATGGATATCTCTAACTTACCCACCAGGGCAGACTTCAATGGTTTGAAATCACTAATACAAACAGAATTATCTACTATGAAGCAAGACATAAAGGAAATAGGCAACAGGATAGAGTCCATAGAAGAATCCCAAGACAACACAGAAAAAATAGTGGACTCGTTATCAACCCACGCCATGGAGCAAGATGCTTACATGGAAGCTATGGATGACAAGCTGGAAGACCTAGATAACAGGGGCCGCAGAAATAATCTGAGAATAAGAGGAGTGCCCGAAACCAAATCACCATCAGAAATACCTGAATATTTACAAGGGTTGTTCAAACATCTGCAGAACAATCCACAAGCAACTGATATGGAACTGGATAGAGCACACAGAGCCCTGCGGTCCCCTCCACAACCGAATGCTCCCCCCCCAGAGATATTATACTACGATTCTTACGGTTTACAGATGAGAAGATATGGCTGCAGACGAGACAGCTGAGACAGATATCTTATCTGGATCATCATCTACAAATATTATTAGACCTCATCCCAATAACAGTGCAGAAAAGAGATCAGTTTCATAACCAAAGTTCTACAGGAGAAGAATGTGAAATACAAATGGGGCTTCCCATTCTGCCTACATGTTCAACATGAAGGAAGATCATTGTCGTATAGATCTCCAAAAGATCTGGAAGCCTTATCCCAATTATTGAACATCTCCTTCAACATACCACCTACACCTGAGGACAGTACAAGCATACCCACAAATGCCACATCCTTATTCAAGCCAGCAAGTAAAAAACCGGCCTGGTCGACTGTTATCGCTAAAAAGAGGAAGGACAAACGACCTAAATCTGCACCAACAACAAACAGAGAACCAAGATGAATTCCAGGACAGTGCAACAGAGGATGAGATGGTTCTTTTTGTATTTTTCGAGACTTTGCCACAAAAATGGCGCCAGGCCCAAAGGGGGTGCTGACACTCCAGGGCCCAAAATGTTACATGTTGTAATGACTGTAACCAAGGTAAAGACAGTTAAAATCTGGGCTGTGTTATCAAGAGGCCCAGGTCGTTTATAATCTTAGTACGATTACAGTTAAAAATTAAAGTCAGCAAAGTTATAGTACCCTTTGCAATCATACTGTACTAAATGTATTTCCAGTTCCTCCTTAATTGGATATGTTTTTTCTCCCCCCCCCGCCCCTTCCCAGCTATGTTAAGTTTATATTGGTGAGAGGAGTCCACCAGCAATTCCCCCTGCCTTTGATTTACAGCACAAGATGGATTGTGCCAAAATTGTAATGTTTGAATTGTTTACTATGTTTAGAGTGTATGCATTTTTATGTTGTAATGTTCACATGGTTATATGTCATTGTTTTTGTGATGCTACAGGTCATGTAACAAATAGTTGCTGTCACGTAAAGAGACAATACAAAAATCTAGTACTGCCCAGGTTCCAGGTACCAACAAAAGTTATTCCACGTCCTATCACTAGGATAGATGACAGCAAAGCAACAAAATAGTATTTACATACTAATGGCAAATGATAAAGGTCTAAATAGTCCACACAAGAGAAGTGTAGAGTTAAAAGATATAATGGATAAAAAGGGCGATATTATATTCCTACAGGAAACCCACTTTGTAAAGGGCAGAGAACCCAAGACATTTAAATATAAGCTTGGAGAATCTTTCTATGCGTCCAACGAAGTCAAGACAAATGGGGTGGGAATTTTAATTAAAAGAAATATCCCCTTCCAGCATATTTCGACACACAGGCACAGGGAGGGGAGATATTTGGTTGTCACAGGAAAGTTATATAACACATTAGTAACCATGGTTTGTGTCTATGCCCCCAATATCAGACAGGATGTATATTTCAAACAATTAGCCAATTTATTGCTAGAAATGTCTAAGGGTACTTTAATAATAGGAGGGGATTTCAATCTCACCCTTGACCCATACTTAGATAACTCTAACCATACCTCATCAGTCCCTAACAAAACAATTAATGTAGTGAGACAGTGTCTAAAAGATCACACAGTCCATGATGCTTGGAGAGTGAAATACCCAGGTGTGAGAAATTACACTTTCTATTCATACCCTCATGCCCGCTACTCTCGTATAGATTATATCATGCTGGATGTAGCCAGTCTATCAAGAGTAAAAGACCTCACTATTTTCCCCAGAACATGGTCTGATCACTCGATAATGGGATGCACTATATACTGGCCCCTAATGAACCCAGTTACACACACTTGGAGACAAGATGACAACTTTTTAAGAGGCCCAATAAGCTCATTCAAAATAGAAAAAATCATATCAGAATATTTCATACTAAACCAAACCTCAGTTTTAGAAAACAGGTTATTATGGGAAGCGCATAAGACAGTGGTTAGGGGGGAATTAATAAGCTTGAAAACACACAAAATAAAAGAAGATAGAATGTATCTACATAACACCCTTTCCAAACTTTCTGACCTTGAAAAACTACATAAATACAACACTGGCGATAATTAATTGTTGAAAGCAATAGAGGATTGTAGAACTATAATACAAAACATTATTGACAAGGAGTGCAAACAGCATGCAGTGAGGTTGGGAAAAATATACTACGAGGGTAATAATAAAAGCAGTTCACTTTTCGCCAGGAAACTCAAACGAAGAGTTAATAAAGCCTATGTAATGCAGATAACAGACAATAAGGGAAAGGACCTATACACAACCGACCAAATCGCAGAAGCATTTAGATTAAATTATAACACTTATATAACATAAACAAACAAGTAGAAAATGTACCAAAAGATAAAAGCACGCTTATTCAAGAATATTTAGAGAAACTAACCCTTCCCACTCTTAAACAGGAGCAGATAGAACACTTGAATGGCCCTTTTTCCTATGAAGAAATAAAGAAAGTAATAAAAGACCTTCCCCTAGGGAAGGCCCCAGGGCCAGACGGCTATTCAAATGGCTATTACAAACAATATAAAGATCTTCTAATACCTCATCTATTAGAGTTGTTTAATAACATAAATGAAGAAAACCCATTTTTATACACAAATTTAGAAGTGCGCATAGTGGTTTTGCCTAAACCAGGTAAGCCCCCAAATAAGGTGGAGAAAAATCCCTGAAATATTTAGGTATCTACCTAGCCCCATCGACCAGCGAGCTATTTCAACTTAACTATATCCCTATTCAGCAGACAAGTATAGCAGATCTCTCAGCCTGGAGGTCAAAGAAAATTTCCTGGCTCGGGAGAATCACAGTCTTAAAGATGAATGTCCTTCTGCGGATATTATATATACTTCAAACTCTTCCCATCCCCTTGCCCAGGAATTTTATTAATTCACTTCAAACAGAGTTATTTATTTATGTATGGGAAAATAGACCAGCTAGGATTAATAGACAATTAATGTGTATGCCAACTAAGAGGGGGGACTGAGCGTACCAAATCTATAAAAATACAGACAAGCAATATTCCTACAAAGGATCATTGATTGGTGCACAAATTTCTCAATAAAAGCATGGGTGGACCTTAAACACAACATAGCTAAAATAACACATCTAGGGTCCCAATGCTGGCTAATAAAAAAACAGACTTCCCAAGAGTCCAACCCCAATTCTATAATTTCGGAGACATTTCACATATGGAATAAAATACTAATAACACATTCGAACATATCCTCACGGAACTCTCCACTAACACCCCTAAGGGACAACATAGACTTCCTCCCAGGCCTGGACATACCTAGCAAAACACTAACTTCAAAGCAAAGATCGTTAGCGGTACACCAGTTGGAAAACGAGCATAGATTTTATAACTCTGAGTAACTAGCAAATAGTGGATTGGAAATTTCTAAAAATTGGTTTCTTCTGTGTCAATGCCAGTCTTATATTACCAAACACCCAGATCGAAGAAACCTACTGCGAGATTCCGAGTTTTGCGGTAACAGGAGTGCGTTGCTAATGAGCATTTTTTTTTAACGCTCCCTTAAGACAGCGCTGGTATTACAGGTTTTTACAAACCTGGCGTTAGCCGCAGAAAGGTGAGCGTAGAGCAAAATTTAGCTCCACATCTCACCTCAATACCAGCGTTGCTTACGGTAGCGGTAAGCTGAAAACAAACCTAACACCTGCAAAAAAGCAGCGTTCAGCTTCTAACGCAGCCCCATTGATTCCTATGGGGAAACACATTTTATGTCTACACCTAACACCCTAACATGAACCCCGAGTCTAAACACCCCTAATCTTACACTTATTAACCCCTAATCTGCTGTCCACGCTATCGCTGACACCTGCATTATATTATTAACCCCTAATCTGCCGCTCCGGACACCGCCGCCACCTACATTATCCCTATGAACCCCTAATCTGCTGCCCCCAACATCGCCGACACCTACATTATATTTATTAACCCCTAATCTGCCCCCCCATGTCGCCACAACCTACCTACATTTATTAAACCCTAATCTGCCGCCCCCATCGTCGCCGCTACTATATTAAATTTATTAACCCCTAAACATAAGTCTAACCCTAACCCTAACACCCCCCTAACTTAAATATAATTTAAAATAATCTAATTAAAATTACTACAATTAAATAAATTATTCCTATTTAAAACTAAAATCCTATTGGCTGATGCAATCAGCCAATAGAATTGAGCTTGCTTTCTATTGGCTGATTGGAACAGCCAATAGAATGCGAGCTCAATCCTATTGGCTGATTGGATCAGCCAATAGAACTGAAGTTCAATCCTATTGGCTGATTGCATCAGCCAATAGGATTTTTCCTACCTTAATTCCGATTGGCTGATAGAATCCTATCAGCCAATCGGAATTCAAGGGATGCCCTCTTGGATGACGTCATTTAAAGGAACCTTCATTCTTCGCTTGGACTTCGTTTGAAGAGGATGCTCCTCGTCGGCTTGATTGAAGCTGGACCCGCTCCACTCCGGATGGATGAAGATAGAAGATGCCGCCTGGATGAAGACTTCTGCCTGTCTGGAGGACCTCTTCTGCTCGGATCGGATGAAGACTTCTGCCCCTCTCAAAGACCACTTGTGCCCGGCTGGGTGAAGACGGCTCAAGGTAGGGTGATATTCAAGGGGGTAGTGTTAGGTTTTATTAAGGGGGGATTGGGTGGGTTTTAGAGTAGGGTTGGGTGTGTGGGTGGTGGGTTTTAATGTGGGGGGTATTGTATTTTATTTTTACAGGTAAAAGAGCTGATTACTTTGGGGCAATGCCCCGCAAAAGGCCATTTTAAGGGCTATTTGTAATTTAGTATAGGGTAGGGATTTTTATTATTTTGGGGGGCTTTTTTATTTTATTAGGGGGATTAGAGTAGGTGTAATTAGTTTTAAAAAATTGTAATTATTTTTTTATTTTCTGTAATTTAGTGTTTGTTGTTTTTCGTACTTTCGTTTATTTAATTTAATTGTATTTAATTGTAGGTAGTTTAGGTATTTAATTTAATGATAGTGTAGTGTTAGGTGTAATTGTAACTAAGGTTAGGATTTATTTTACAGGTAAATTTGTAGTTATTTTAACTAGGTAGTTATTAAATAGTTAATAACTATTTACTAACTATTCTACCTAGTTAAAATAAATACAAAGTTGCATGTAAAATAAAAATAAACCCTGAGATAGCTACAATGTAACTATTAGTTATATTGTGCTAGCTTAGGGTTTATTTTATAGGTAAGTATTTAGTTTTAAATCTGAATATTTTTTTTAATTGCAGTAATTTTATTTAGATTATTTTAAATTATATTTAAGTTAGGGGGGTTAGGGTTAGACGTAGGTTTAGGGGTTAATACCTTTAATATAGTAGCGGCGACACTGGGGGTGGCAGATTAGGGGTTAATAAATGTAGGTAGGTGTCGGCGATGTTAAGTACGGCAGATTAGGGGTTAATAAAATGTAACTAGTGTTTGCGAGGCGGGAGTGCGGCGGTTTAGGGATTAATATATTTATTAAAGTGGCGGCGATGTCCGGTCGGCAGATTAGGGGTTAAACTTTTAATTTAAGTGTTTGTGATGTGGGGGTGGGGGCCTCGGTTTAGGGGTTAATAGGTAGTTTATGGGTGTTAGTGTACTTTGTAGCACTTTAGTTAAGAGTTTTATGTTACGGCGTTAGCCCATAAAACTCTTAACTACTGACTTTTAAATGCGGTAGGAGTGTTGACAGGAGATGGTCTACCGCTCACTTTTTCTAAGGCTCGTAATACCGGCGTTATGCAAGTCCAATTGAAAAGATAGGATACGCAATTGACGTAAGGGGATTTGCGGTAAGCTCGAGTCGCGGAAGAAAAGTGAGCGGTACACCTGTACCTGCCAGACTCATAATACCATAGGGCGTTAAAAAGCAGCGTTGGAACCTCTCAACGCTGCTTTTTAAGGCTAACGCAAGACTCGTAATCTCCCCTCTAGTGAGGCCAATGACTACATTTGAATCACTCTGTAAATCATCAACACCACACAAAAAGACATTGGCCCTATCCCATGCCCTACTACAAATCCCACCACACGGCTACAACCCATATTATATAGATAGGTGGAAAGAAGAATTAGACCTAACTCTGAGAGAGGTCTCTATGATTTTCTCTAATGTGACTAAGGTTTCCTCCTCCAGCCGCCTAATAGAACTAAACTTAAAAATAATTCAAAGATGGTACTATACCCCTTCCAGGATACACAAGCTTTACAAATCAGCAAGTGATACTTGCTGGAGATGTGACATTTCAAAGGGTAGCATGGCTCACATGTGGTGGAAATGCCCTTCGATCATTGATGTGTGGGAAAATGTTGCTAGGGAGACCTCAGAAATGTTAGAGAGCTCACAGTTCCTCCAGACCCCCACATATGTCTATTTTATATTCTCCCTAAAAAAACTACAAACACATATGAAAAAAATAATATTTATCCTAGTAATAGCATGAAGTCACTTATAGCTAGGAAACAAAAAGAAACACCCACCATGGCCAAATGGCTCCACGCGTTTCAACACATCCTACAGCTGGAGGAATATGCTTACATTAAACTTAGGACCGAAGAATCATATAGCCAAATGAAAATTGTTTGGGACAAATATATAGCGAACAAATTTTCAACACAGTAACTAAACCTGGTCACCTGATTATGTTTAATCATGTGCATAACTCTTTGTTCTAGAAACTTGGCAAATATAGCAACAGAATGTTTAAGTTGATCATTGTTAAACGCATCAAACTGTACAACTGCAAAGACATACAAGAAAAGAAAACGTCTTATTGTAAAATAATGATGCTGTTCAAATAAGCTTGTACTAACAGAATGATTTCTGCATATTTTTCTTTTTCATTGTAATGTACAAAACACATATGACAATAAAGTTAAAAAAAATGAAAAGATATTGTTGTCATGTAATAGTGATTTAAAGTGCCATAAAACAGGTTGAGATCTGTGCATATCCTAAAAGTGCTAATTAAGTAAAAATAGTTTGCATAAAAAAATTGTTTCAAAATTGCTGGCAAGTATTTTAAAATAATTTTCAAAAAAAAGGAAAATTAGTTACAAAGATGTGCTGTCTGGAGCAGCTAACTCCACCCCCCTTATCAGTGTATAGACAGAGGCATTGTATTTCAACTGAGTTCACAGCTTCTAGGCATGCTCCAACAGATAATCCCTATTCACTTCTGCATTTTACCAAAACAAAGGTGGCCATAGCTACAGCCAAAAAGGAAATGTGTGGGGGGAGTTAGAGCTCTACAATTCAGAAACTAAAAAGAAAGGGTTAATGATGAGGCACTACAGTATACATTTGCAGGTAAAGTAATTAAAGTACATATTATATTATTTTGTCTCTATCCCAACTTGTCTTATGTCCCTTTAAAACTGTAGACAATGTCTCCCTTGAACAATGAAAACATGTCTGTTTTTATGTTTTAGCTATTTGGACTGTATTATAACCGGCACCATAGACAAATGTGTCTAAATGTTTCAAAACTCAAATAATTTTAGTTTGTGAACAGATGTTGTGAACATACTTATTCACAATCTTTGATAGAGATTAGATTAATAATTGATTATATATCTTGAAATGTTCACAGCATAAATGGTGTGTAAATTTTATGTATGTTTTATATAAAAACAAAACAAATTATTATACCTAGTTTACTTTCTTTACATTATATGTTGTAGTCAAAAACCATTGAGCACAAAGATATCTATGCCCAATACAATAGATGAAAAGTCTTCAAGTTCTGGTGGAGAGTCTGACCCCCTGCCAACAGTATTTATGGACAACGAGGGGAATGATACAACAGGTATTTATAAAAACTATTAATTGTATGTTAGATTATATGAATAAATATTTAAAATAAAATAACAATATTGGTTGTTTTTTTTAAAGTAAACCAAAGGCAACAATGTCGGGCAAGACAAGTAATCGACAATGATTCCAATGAAGCAGAAGATGTTGAATTGCCAGATATGGAAGGTAAAACTGTATTTTTAATTTTTTTTTAATTTTCAGATTTCAATAATTTTTGTATGTATACTTATATTTGCTGTATACATTTATAGATGAAGCACAAATTCAGAGGGAGGAGTCAAATGATGAGGGAGTGGACAATAATAATGATGAGAGCCTACAAGAGGAAGAAGATTTTGCAGATGAAATAGAGGAAGTGGTTATGCAAGAAGAAGATTTACAACATAGTAAGTAATAATATGCATACAGAAATGTTGGGGTAATAGCACCTACGTGTAAAATTCAAGTACTATGAAGTTAATTAATTAGAATACTAATTGCTGATCATTTTATACTTAATTATATATATATATATTTATGTAATTATATATATATAGACATTTAATATATATATATATATATATATATATATATATATATATATATATATATATATATATGAGTATATATATTTTTTATTTTTATATATATATAATATATATATATATATATATATATAGATAGATAGATAGATAGATAGATAGATATAAATATATCTATATATAAAATTTATATATACATAAAAAAAAAAATATATATATATATATATATATATATTCGAAGGAAAGATTGCACTCACAGAACTTTTTTTTACAAATAATTAATATACTTTAATAGGTGACTATTGGTGGGTCGGGCTGCAGATTGGTTACATATATATATATATATACACATATAAATATATATATATATATATATATATATATATATATATATATATAGATAGAGAGATATTTTTGAATATATGGGGGAAAAAAGGAGAAATACATCTGATATATAAATCAGAATAAATTATTGTAGGTAATAAAATATTTAATTTTATATTTGACAGCTATGCAAGAAGAAGTAGTGACCAGAGAGGACCATGATGACATCGAATCCAATGAGTCTTCAACAACCATAAATTATGACGGGGTGAGTATATCAGACATGTGTTGTCCTTTTGAGAGCTAAAAAATGGAGCTAAAATGCTTCATAACCAAAAATGTAATGTATACTTACATTTTATAAGTATATCTTATTATCAATCTATGGTAAGATAAACTTATTAAAATATTGAAAAGTTTATAACGATGTATATTGATGGTTCATGAAATTTACTAATGAATTTTATTTATTACATTTGATATGCAATGTCAAAAATGTTTAAATTTTTATAAATCATGTTCTGATTTCAATATTTTATTTTTTTTTACAGTTCCTGAAGATCAAAAGATTTTAATTAATAAAAAAAGAATTATTGGCGGTCTTACTGAAAGCAGAAACCAGACTCATGGAGAACTACTCCACATTGCGTGCAATGCAGCTTAAAATAGAAAAAAAATTGAAATAATATGAATAATGTTTTTATGAATGTGAAAGAAACATATTTTATTTTTTGTAAATAATAAAAATGTATTGTTTAAAGGTGAATTGGTGTCCTAATCAATTTTTATAAAGATATCATTGTAAAAACAGAAATATCACAGCAATGTAAAATAGCACAAGGTAGATTGGATTATCTATTCTATTGCATAAGTCTGCAGGGGGTGTCTTAAGAGTCAAAGGTATTTCTTTCATGTAATTGGCAAGAGTCCATGAGCTAGTGACGTATGGGATATACAATCCTACCAGGAGGGGCAAAGTTTCCCAAACCTCAAAATGCCTATAAATACACCCCTCACCACACCCACAATTCAATTTTTTTACAAACTTTGCCTCCTATGGAGATGGTGAAGTAAGTGTGTGCTAAGATTTCTACGTTGATATGCGCTTCTCAGCATTTTGAAGCCCAATTCCTCTCAGAGTACAGTGAATGTCAGAGGGATGTGAAGGGAGTATCACCTATTGAATGCAATGGTTTTCCTCACGGGAGATTTATTTCATAGGTTCTCTGTTATCGGTCGTAGAGATTCATCTCCTACCTCCCTTTTCAGATCGACGATATACTCTCATATTCCATTACCTCTACTGATAACCGTTTCAGTACTGGTTTGGCTATCTGCTATATGTGGATGGGTGTCTTTTGGTAAGTATGTTTTCATTACTTAAGACACTCTCAGCTATGGTTTGGCACTTTATGTATTTATACATAATACATATACATGTATTGTACTTATATTTGCCATGATTCAGGTTTCAGTATATTTCCTTTTGCAGACTGTCAGTTTCATATCTGGGAAATGCTTTTTTTAGGAAAATGTATTTCTTACCTGGGGTATAGTGTTTTTTCTATTGACTGTCATTTTAAATTCGCGGGTAGAATTAGGCTCCCGAGGGCGCAAAATGCCAAAGTATATTTTTGGCACAAGATTTTTTTGGCGCAAAGTTACATTCGATGATACAAAATCGGCATTTCTGGCGTCTTTGTTGACGCCGAGTCCTTTCACAAGGTTGCATCTTCAATTATGTGAGTGTGTAATTTCCGGATGTTGTTAGCGCCAAAAAAAAATTTCAGTTGTTTGTGCATCATACTTGGCGCCAAATATTTTCATTATTTTAAACCCCATTCCTATATGCCTCTTGCCTTTTTTCTCTATCAGAGGGCTATGCTGTTTGCATTTTTTCCCATTCCTGAAACTGCCATATAAGGAAATTGATAATTTTGCTTTATATGTTGTTGTTGTTTTTTTTTTCTCTTACATTTGCAAGATGTCTCAATCTGATCCTGTCTCAGAAATAACTGTTGGAACCCTGCTGACTGATAACAGTTCTACCAAAGTTAAGTACATTTGTTTTAATCTTGTGGAGATTATATCTCCTGCTGTGGTTTGTAATAAGTTGTCATGATAAACTTTTACATGCAGAGAATGTGTCCATCAGTAATAGTACATTGCCTGTTGCTGTTCCTTTAACATCTAATGTACAAGATATACCTGTGAATTTATAAGAATTTATTGCTGATTCTATTCAGAAGGTTTTGTCTGCCATTCCGCCTTCTAATAAATGTAAAGGTCTTTTAAAACTTCTCATAAAGTTGATGAAATTTCAACTGACCGACAACATACTGAATTATCCTTCTCTGATGAGGATCTATCTGATTCAGAAGATCCTTCCTCAGATATTGACACTGACAAATCTACTTATTTATTTATAATGGAGTATATTCGTTCTTTGTTAAGAAGTGTTGATTATATTGGATATTGAGGAGACTAATCCTCTTGAAATTAAAACTAGTAAAACGTTTAAATTCTGTTTGTAAACCTCCTGTGGTTATTCCAGAGGTTTTTCCAGTTCCTGATGCTATTTCTGATATGATTTCTAAGGAATGGAATAGGCCTGGTACTTCTTTTATTCCTTCTTTAAAGGTTTAAAAAAAAAAAAAAAAAAAAAAAAGAATTGTATCCTTTGCCAGCAGTTACATTGGAGTTTTGGGAAAAGATCCCCAAAGTTGATGGGGCTATCTCTACTCTTGTTTAGCGTACTACTATACTTATGGAAGATAGTACTTCTTTTTTAAGATCCTATAGATAGGAACTTGAATCTTATCTAAACAAAGCCTATTTATATTCGGGTCATCTTCTCAGGCCTGCATTTTCTTTGGTTGATGTTGCAGCTGCATCAACGTTTTGGTTGGGAAATTAGCGCAACAAGAATTGGATTTTGATTTGTCTAGCATTGTTCGCTTGCTTCAACATGCTATTCAGTTTATTTGTGGTGCCATTTTTTCTTCAAAATTGATGTTAAATCTATGTTTTTAGCTATTTTAGCTAGAAGAGTTTTGTGGCTTAAATCTTGGAATTCAGACATGACTTCTAAGTCAAGATTGTTATCTCTTTCTTTCCAAGGTAATAAGTTATTTGGTTCTCAGTTGAATTTGATTATCTCAACTGTCATTGGGGGAAGATTTAAGGGTAAATCTAAATCTTCTAACCATTTTCGTTCCTTTCAACTAAATAAGGAAAAGAAACCTATTCCTTTCCCCAAGGAATCTGTTTCTAATTGGAAATTTTCTTCAAATTGGATTAAATCCAAGCCTTTTAAGGAACCAAAGCCAGCCCCTAAGTCCGCATGTAGGTGTGGTCCTCATTCCAGCTCAGCTGGTAGGGGGCAGATTAAGTTTTCTCAGGGGTACCGAATAGGATTCAGAGTAAGACCTCCTGTGAGAAGATATTTTCTCTCACGCATTCCAGCAAATCCAGTAAAGGCTCAGGCTTTCCTGAAGTGTGTTTCAGACCTGGAGTTTCAGAGGTAATCATGCCAGTTCAATTTCAGGAACAGGGTTTGGGATTTTATTCAAATCTATTCATTGTCCCAAAAAAAGAAAATTAATTCAGGCCAGTTCTGGATCTGAAATTTTTTTGAATCATTATGTAAGAGTACCAACTTTCAAAATGGTGATTATAAGGACTATTCTGCCTTTTGTTCAGTAAGGGCATTATATGTCCACCACACTTACAGGGTGCATATCTTCATATTCTGATTCATCCAGTTCATTTTTAGTTTCTGAGATTCTCTTTTCTATACAAGCTTTACCAATTTTTCACTCTTCCTTTTGTCCTAGCGACAGCTCTAAGAATCTTTTCTAAGGTTCTTGGTGCCATACTCTCTGTAATCAGAAAGCGGGATATTGCGGTGTTTCCTTATTTGGACGATTTCTTGGTATTAGTTCAGACTTCAAATTCTGCAGAATCTTACACGAATCAACTAGTGTTGTTTCTTCGAAAACATGGTTGGAGGTTTAATTTACTAAAAAGTTCTTTGATTCCTCAGACAAGGGTCACCTTTTTAGGTTTCCAGATAGATTCAGTGTCCATGACTCTGTCTCTAACAGACAAGAGATGTTTTGAATTGGTTGCAGCCTGTAGGAACCTTCAGTCTCAGTCATTCCCTTCAGCAGCTATGTGCATGAAAGTGTTAGGTCTCATGACTGCAGCATCGGACGCGATCCCTTTTTGCTCGTTTTCATATGAGACCTCTCCAGCTTTGTGTGCTGAACAATGTATATCCTTAAATCCCAATGTTCGACTATCTCTGACTTGGTGGTTAAATCACCATTGTATAGTTCTAGGGGCCTCTTTTGTTAGTCCAACCAGGACTGTGATCTCAACAGATGCAAGTCTTTCAGGTTGGAGAGCTGTCTGGGGATCTCTGACAGCACAAGGAGTTTGGAAATCTCAAGAGGCGAGATTACCAATCAATATTTTTTAACTCTGTGTGATTTTCAGGGCTCTTCAGATTTGGCCTCTGTTGAAGAGAGAACTGTTCATTTGTTTTCAGACAGACAATATCCCAACTGTGGCATTTGTCAATCATCAGGATGGGACTCATAGTCCTTAAGCTATGAAAGAAGTATCTCGGATACTTGCTTGGGCGGATTCCAGCTCCTGTCTAATTTCTGTGGTTTATATCCCAGGTATAGACAATTGTGAAGCAGATTATTTCAGCCGTCAGACTTTACATCCGGGGGGGCGGGGGTAGTCTCTCCATCCAGATGTGTTTTCTCAGGTTGTTCAGATGTGGGGTCTTTCAGAGATAGATCTGATGGCTTCTCATCTAAACAAGGAACTTTCCAGGTACACGTCCTTGGTGTTATCAACCTGCTTATATTTTCCCGCCTCTGGTTCTTCTTCCAAGAGTGATCTCCAAAATCATGATGGAGCAATCATTTGTGTTGCTGGTGGCTCCAGCATGGCCTCACAGGTTTTGGTATTTGGATCTTGTTCGGATGTCCAGTTGCCAACCTTGGCCACTTCCATTAAGGCTAGACCTTCTGTCTCAAGATCCCTTTTTCCATCAGGATCTCAAATTATTAAATTTGAAGGTATGGAAAGTGAATGCTTAGTGCTTAGTCATAGAGGTTTCTCTGATTCTGTGATTAATACTATGTTGCAGGTTCGTAAATCTGTTTCTAGAAAGATTTATTATCGAGTTTCGAAGACTTACATTTCATGATGTTCCTTTCATAAATTCTCTTGGCATTCTTTTAGAATTCCTAGAATTTTACAGTTTCTTCAAGATGCTTTGGATAAGGGTTTGTCTGCAAGTTCCTTGAAGGGACAAATCTCTGCTCTGTTTTATTTCACTGAAAGATTGCTAAGCTTCCTGATATTCACTGTTTTGTTCAGGCTTTGGTTCATATCAAGCCTGTCATTAAATCAATCTCTCCTCCTTGGAGTCTTAATATGGTTTTGAAGGCTTTACAGGCTCCTCCATTTGAGCCTCTGCATTCTTTAGACATTAAACTACTTTATTGGAAAGTGTTGTTTCTTTTGGCCATCTCTTCTGCTAGAAGAGTTTCTGATTTATCTGCTCTCTCTTCTGAATCTCCTTTTCTGATTTTTCATCAGGATAAGGCAGTTTTGAGGACTTCATTTAAATTCTTACCTAAGGTTGTGAATTCTAACAACATTAATAGAGAAATTGTTGTCCCTTCCTTGTGTCCTAATCCTAAGAATTATTTGGAGAGATCTTTACATTCTTTGGATGTGGTGAGAGCTCTGAAATATTATGTTGAAGCTTCTAAAGATTTCAGGATGACTTCTAGTCTATATGGTCCTAGAAAGGTCAGAAGGCATCTGCCGTTTCCTTGGCATCGTAGTTAAAGCTTTTGATTCATCAAGCTTATTTGGAGTCGGGTCAAGCCCCGCCTCAGAGAATTACAGCTCATTCTACTAGATCAGTTTCCACTTTGTGGGCTTTTAGGAATGAAGCTTCAGTTGATCAGATTTGCAAAGTAGCAACTTGGTATTCTTTGCTACACATTTACTTAATTCTACCATTTTGATGTATTTGCTTCTTCGGAAGCAGTTTTTGGTAGAAAAGTTCTTCAGGCAGCTGTTTCAGTTTGATTCTTTTACTTATGTTTTAATTTTTTTCCTTTCATTTATGAGAATAAACTTATATAGTGGGTTGTGGATTAATTTTCTTCAGTGGAAAATGGCTGTTTTTATTTTTATTCCTCCCTCTCTAGTGACTCTTGTGTGGAGTTCCACTTCTTGGGTATTGCTATCCCATACGTCACTAGCTCATGGACTCTTGCCAATTACATGAAAGTAAAACATAATTTATGTAAGAACTTACCTGATAAATTCATTTCTTTCATATTGGCAAGAGTCCATGAGGCCCACCCTTTTTTATGGTGGTTATGATTTTTTTGTATAAAGCACAATTATTTCCAAATTCCTTTGTTGATGCTTTTTACTCATTTCTTTTTAACACCACTACTTGGCTATTCGTTAAACTGTATAGTGGGTGTGGTGAGGGGTGTATTTATAGGCATTTTGAGGTTTGGGAAACTTTGCCCCTCCTGGTAGGATTGTATATCCCATACGTCACTAGCTCATGGACTCTTGCCAATATGAAAGAAATTAATTTATCAGTTAAGTTCTTACATAAATTATGTTTTTTGTTTAATAACAAAAAAATTTTTTTAATTAATGAGCGTTATTAACAGTGAAAAAAGTGGTATTTAAAAAAAAGTACATGAATCATTATGAAAGTTTTGGTTTTTAATAGTTACATTTGAATATATTCATGTATTAAAAGTCAGTATTTAACATTGCAAAGGTTAGTAGAAGCAATAAGATTTAAATGAAATAAATTATAAAAGAAACAGTCGTAATTCAAAGCTGTTAGAATGATAAATAAGGCACATTCAAAAAAATGATGGCGAGATTTATAATTTACCCACCGCATCTCGACCATGGAAATTGTCGTTAAAATACTAACGGTTTAATGATAAATATTGGCGTACCTGTGTGACTCTCCAAGGACAAGCTGTGGAGAACTGATAGGAGAATTGAAAGTCGTATTTCAGAAAATAATGATAAATAGAGCCCCATATATACCCAAGGTCCACTAGTGGCATGGTTTGCCTGATTCCTAGTATTGAGATTTTGAAGCAGTTCAAGATCAAATTATCCTTTGTATATATTCTGTATTTTATTTATTCAAGTGTGTATGGATCCGATAGACTCATGTGTGTATACATATATATATATGTGATATACTTGAACACATTGCTTGACTATATCAGATTTATTGAAGTGCATATGTAGTCCCTCATGTGATCTTTCTGTATACATTGTGATAATATACTATGTAACACTGCAACTGTGTTTGCTTATTAGGGGGAATGCTTTCTCATTTTTTGTCTAATTTTCTTCTTATTTTTGTTACTTCTTTCATTTGTCTGAGCTCATTCATGTATATGTATAATCAACTATTCAGTGTCTTTTCAAAATTATGTATATATATCACCTTCAGCTTATCATGTATATTGTTGCAGCTACAGTTAGTTGTTTGACTAACCATTATTCATTTACTATCGTTCTCATTGTATGTTTCACTCTAAAGCAGTATATATATATATATATTTATCTATTTGCATACCATATATAGTATGTTTAGGTGTAAACACCGGTTTTGAGCATAAACTATTGTATCATCGCTGTAGTATGGTCCCTCGAATGTTTAGGAAGGCAGGTGTAATTAGTTAATTAGTAATTAGGAGTCTGGTTATTTGCATAAAAAGTCAGTATGCGCCAATACCCATTCAGTTGTCAATATGGGGCTAACCAGAAACGGGTCCTATGTGTGGGATGTGCATCACTTAGTCTTTTTCTTGTTTTAGACATTTTTCTGAATATGTTTGGCCCACGTAAGTGTTAACCTTTTAATTCAATAAACAGAGCGATTTTGAGCCAGTTTGGTGCCTACTTTTTTGCTGTATCGTCTAGGATTGCACCTGGGCTCTCACGTTTAACACCAGTACCAGATTACCCACCCCTAGGGTTGCCACCTCAGCCATGTTTTCCTGGACACTTATGAGTTACACATGCTGCAGGGTGTGCAGGGAGGAACATGCATTGTGTTTCTGGACAGCACTATTCATGTTCCTCCCTGCACACCCTGCAGCATGTGTAACTTATAAGTGTTCTGTATTTTAAGGGACAGGTGGCAACCCTACCCACCCCTCACCCGGACGTTCTTTGGGACACCGTCGCTCTAAGGTTGCTACAGGGAAGAGAACGGTTAGGGAGACGAGGTGCCGTAGCACCAGCCTTTTGTCTCCGTAAGAAGCTGAAGCTTACCATAACACCTTATTATAAGTGTTTCCTATTTCTCTCCACTTATATGCAATAAGCTTTGACTTTTGCCAGTTTATACCTGTATGTACTTGATGGTGTCGCTTCAAGTATGGGGACTTGAAGCGACACCATCAAGTACACCCGCTAGTGCTGCTCAGCCATCATTGTATATTTGTGTCTATTATCACTTATTTGTCTGATATGGGTAAGCAGTGAAAAATCAGACGTATGTTACAGCTGTATCAAGACATGAAATTCTCTGTGCCCCAGTATCTGGTGTATTAAAGGCAAGTGTTAAATAATCTGAAGCAATGGTTGAGTGCGTACGGCTAGCATGGCTATTGGATAAGAGGTGGAAATGTCATCTCATGAAAAAAAAATAGTTTTGTGGCGGGCGGCCAAAAGGGTTAGTAAAATGATACACAAAATAAAGGTATGTTTCAGCGCATATTCACACTAAAATTTACCATCACTTTAACAACCCTTTCCCACTGCCATTTACCATGCTAAATATATTTTGTTCTAACTCTATCATCCTCTATATTCTGATAAATGAGGCCCCGTCGAGCGCCTGTGAGAGGAGGGGCCAGTGACCTCACTCGAGGCGTAGAGGGGCGTGCCTGCGTGAGCCGTTGCTCACTTTTCCTTTAATCGTCGATCGAAGAGGACCTGGAAAAGAAGTGTTCCTGTGAAGAAATTTCTACTCACCATGGCTGATCTTCAATCAATCCTCGGGACGGTCCAGGAGCTGCTGAAGTCGAAGGGCATCGAATGGATCCAGCGAAGACTCGTTTCTGATGAGGATGTCGGTTCCGGAGGTGCAGCTACGGCGGGCGGAGGATCTTCTAGGCCTGTCCGCAGGTCCCGCCCGCCTGAGAGGCTCAGTCCGGCGGGAGCAAAATGTCGGGACTCCGGCAGCAGAGGTAGAAGGACGGTGAAGGCTTCGTTAGCGGGAGGTGTTTCCGGTCAACGGGCGGTGCAGGTCGGCACCGTCACAAGGAAGTCGTGAGTCGGTGAGAAGCGTTGGAGCAGGACCGGAGTTGGCAGCGTTCCGGAGGTGTCACGGTTGCCGGTGGAGGAGCCTGGTGAAGGTAATAAATTTTATTTTGCAGGTGAAGTGGGGCAATTTGGCGGCAATAATGAGGAGAATGAGGCGGCCATGGGAGCAGTAGCTGAAGATTCGGAAGAGGAGACATATTCGAATTTGGCGCCAATTAGGGACGAGGTAATGGCCATTTTAGGCCTAAAGGGTGCATCATTACAGGAGGGTTTTACGGCCTCTGGGCCTTGTGGGACTTACTTTAAGGAGCATACGGCCCTCAATGAAGGTGCCAGTGGGGGTTTGTTAATGTCGGAAGGGAAAAGGAGCTCAACGGGCGCTAGGCCTATGGCTAGGTTGATTGAAAAGCAGGAGGTTATTTCAGCAAGTAGAGAACTAGTTTTTCAGGAGCACAATGTGGTTAATAGGGGATTAATAGGGGAGGTAATCAATTTAGCAGGGTTAAGGATAGTGGAATTAACCAGAGTTTTAATGATGTTAGGGGGGATGCCGGTAGGCAGGGTAATATGTCTTTTTCCCCAGCTGTTTTTCAGGATAGGTGCTGCAATTCTGGACAGGCTGACGTCGCTCGTCGGAGCGGCTATGAAGAAGGTGATTCGTTGTGGATAGAGGAGCAGTACAGCGACTTTGGTGAGGAGGAGGAGGAGGAGGAGCAACGCCCATCTTGTTCAGGACCGGTTTCGGCGGAGCAGGTAGGGGGTATTGATATCTTAAATCAATTGATTAAGGCTTTAGTTCCAGGAGAAGTTGGGGGGTTTGCTAGTAGTCCAAAGGGTAGGAATTCTCCTTTAGCTGAGTGTAGAGTTAATAGGGATAGGCATAATTTGGTCAGGAGCCACAGGGATATTACTGAATCTGTTAGTAGTAGAATTGTAGATAACAGGGCTTACGCATCCTCTCGGTCACAGGTCAAGTCAGGAGAATGGAAGAGTCAGGAAAGAAGGTCCAGGATTCCAATAGCACGGCGTCAGGTAAGATCCCGGTCGCCTATTAGTGTCAGAAAAAAACAGGAGTCAGGAACATCTGTCTGGGGTACAATAGACAGTCAGTCAAGGGAGTGAGACATAGGAGATCTAGATCTCCGGAGAGAAGGAGTCACAAAGATAGAGTGGTTCCATCTATTCACCCGGATGCAAGGAAGGAGTCAGGTACATCTAAGGAGTTATCCAAATCTTCATGTGATGTAGGTGCGAGTAGTAGTGTGTTTCCAGGTTTGAGTGTGAGTGTGGCTGACGATAGGTGTGAGGTTTTATTGAGAGGTTTGAAGGATTTAGTTTCACAGATGGAGAACAGTTCTCAGTCTAATGTTAGTGTCGTTAACAGTGCAAGGGCAAATGTTATTGTCCCCTCGGGTCCGATTGGTGCCTGGGTTGCGCAGAATGCGACTTCCGGTGGAAGTTTATTAGATCAGGCGGTTTCTGTACCATCTGGGGATTCTTTGGTTGTTAGTCAGGCGAGGGTTTCTGATCAAGCATTGAGGCGTCCTTGCTTGTGTTCAGTTGGCCCTTTGGGCATTCATCTTGCTAAGGATGTTAAAGAGAGGATATGGAGACGAGAGTTCATTTAAATATTCTCGCTTCTTCCTGTGGAGCAAAGTTTTGATAGCAAGGAGGATTCTAAAGGTGAGTCGGGTAAGAAGGAAGATGATGATAGGAAAAGAAAATTTAGGAAGATTCCTAAAACTTTGTCCAATTGGTCGAGGGCCTTTTGTATTTTAGCTAGTTTGATTGGGGAAAGGAACCCTGAATTGTGTTCTTCTCTTTTTTGTTACCTAGATGAAATAGCAAGTGCTTGTCGTACGTATGGTGGTTTAGCTTGGTGGAAGTACGATGAGCAGTTCCGTCAGCGTTTGGCGGTTCGGCCGGAGATGCTTTGGGACGATAGGGATATGGGTATCTGGCTAGAGCTTATGACTCCGCTAAGGTCTGGGCAGCCCTTTCGAGGGTCGGGAGGAGTTCCAAGTTCCTACTCGTCAGCCGCATCAGCAGTGGCCTTTAGAAAAGGCCTCTGCTTTCAGTTTAATGAAGGGATGTGTAAATTTGGAACGGCTTGCAAATACAAGCAAGAATGTTCCTTTTGTGGAGGAATTCATTCCAGCAGCAAGTGTTTCAAGAGGGCTAAAGCTTCAACAAAAGTTGATAGTGTCATTCAAGGCCAAGACTCCGGTGAAATTAAAAAAGATGGAGCCTTGGTTAAGATTGTACGGTAGGAGAAGGGGTATGGCTTCTGATGCGGAAATTTTGTTTAATGGTTTCAATGATGGCTTCTTTATCCCTTTTGTTAAGGGTATTGAGTCTGTTTTCTCTGGTAATCTTAAATCTGCGAGGGATTTCCCTGAGGTGGTTTTGCGTAAAATTCAGAAAGAGGTTTCTTTGGGCAGAATGGCAGGCCCATTTTGTGTTACTCCATTTGATAATTTAAGGGTGCCCCCCTTGGGTGTTGTTCCAAAGAAGGTTCAGAATGAATTTAGGCTTATTCACCATTTGTCCTTTCCGAAAGGTTTTTCGGTTAATGATGGAATTGAACCTGAGTTGTCTATGGTAAGATACGCGTCCTTTGATAAAGCTTTGTCTTTCTTTAAGGTAGCTGGTTCTAACGCTTTGTTGGCTAAGGTGGATATTGAATCTGCCTTTAGGTTGTTGCCGGTGCATCCTGCGTGCCATCATTTATTGGGCTGTTTTGTGGATGGTTCCTATTTTGTGGATTTGTGTTTACCTATGGGTTGTTCCATTTCTTGTTCCTTGTTTGAAAAATTTAGTTGCTTCTTGGAATGGGTGGTGAAACAGACTTCTGGGTTGTCATCAGTTATCCATTATTTGGACGACTTCCTTTTTGTGGGTCCGACTGGTCAGAATTCGTGTCAGGTGCTTATGGATTCCTTTTTGGCTATGGCAGAGGATTTTGGTATCCCTATTGCTTCAGACAAATCGGAAGGCCCCTCTTCTGTGATTAGTTTTTTGTGTATTTGCATTGATTCGGTTAGGATGGAATGCAGGCTTCCTGAGGACAAGGTGAAAGATTTACTAATTTCTGTTGATTCAGCTCTGAAGAGGAAGAAGCATTCTTTGAGGGAAATTAAATCTTTGGTTGGCAAGCTGAACTTTGCTTGTAAAATTATCCCTGTTGGCAGAATTTTTTGTAGGAGGCTGTCTTTGTCAACGGTTGGGGTTAAGATCCCTCATTTTAGGATCCGTTTGTCTGCTCAAGTTAAGGAGGATTTACGGGTTTGGAAGGCCTTTTTAAAGGACTTCAATGGGAATTCATTAATTCAGTCTGTGGAAGTGTTGAACAGTGAATTGCATTTGTTTACGGATGCTTCTGGTGCACATGGTTTTGGTGCTTTGTTTGGTAACAAATGGTGTTCAGGCCCTTGGCCCAGTGTTTGGGCGTCAGTTGGCCTGACTAAAAACCTAGTTTTTCTGGAGTTATTCTCGTTAATGGTTGCTTTGAAGATCTGGGGTGTCGAGTTTGAAAACAAAAAAGTGGTTTTTCATTCTGATAATATGGGCGTGGTTTTTGCCATCAACCGTTTGTCTTCTAGTTCTAAACCGGTTATTGCTTTGATCAGAATGTTTGTTTTCGAATGTTTGAAACATAATGTGTATTTTAGAGCAGTGCATGTGCCTGGAAAGGAGAATATAGGGGCTGATGCTCTTTCTCGTTTTCAGTGGCAGAGGTTTTGAGAGGCAGTTCCGGATGCAGACATGGTGGGTGCTACATGCCCGGAGGAAATGTGGTACCTGAATTTTCTAGAGTGCTGAATATGGTGAGGGGAGCCTTAGCTCCTAGGACTTGGAAGGCTTATGTGGCTGTTTGGGTTCAGTGGTTCAATAAATTGATGTAGAAGGATAATCAGGTGGATGATGTGAATTTACTTTTGGATTGGATTGAGGTGTGGAGGGTGAAAAATTTCTCTAAATCTATGATAAAGCGGAACATGTCGGCTTTATCTTTCTTGTTTAAAATTTTAGGTTGGGAGGACTTATCCAAGATATTTTGTATCCGCATGGCAGTTAAAAGTTTGTTAAAGAATAAGGTAGTTTTTGATAGGAGGCGTCCATTGCTTTTTTCAATTTTGGAAAGATTGGTTTTAGTTTTGAATAAAGTTTGTTTTTCTAATTTTGAGGTGTCGTTATTTAAGGTAGCTTTTGTATTAGCTTATTTCGGAGCTTTTAGAGTGTCTGAATTGGTTTCTGCTAATTGTTGGAGTCATGGTGGTTTTGATTTAAATGATGTTGTGTTGAATTCTCAAGAGGTTTTGTTATGGTTGAAGAGATCAAAAACTGATCAAGAAGGTAGGGGTTGTTGGGTTAGATTGAAACGGATTGGAGGGGTGTGCTGCCCAGTTACGGCAGTTCAAGAATTTTTGCAGTTTAGGAGTTGTTTAAAAGGTAGAACTTTGTTAATACATGAGGATGGAACCTGTTTATCTCATTTTCAATTTGAAGCGGTGTTGAGGAAAGCTTTAGTGGTGATTGGAGTGGATAGTTAGGAATTTGGATGCCATTCCTTTAGGATTGGGGCAGCTATGGAAGCGAGCATATTAGGTTTGAATGAAGGTGTGGTGAAGAGGATTGGAAGGTGGAAGTCTGGTTGTTTCAGGTTATATGTTAGGCCAGACTTAGTGTGTTAGTTTCTTGTCTCAGCAGGTCCTCCGCATTGTTGGATCGTTGGTCACTCCTATATTTACTGGGCGAGAAAAGCAGCTTCATGTAAAGATGCGGGGTCCCAACTTTGTTGTTCATTTGAGAATGTATTCATTAAATGGTTTGGTATTAGGGGTTTGAGGTGGGATCAATTGATAGGGCATGTTATTAGCTGGGCTAGACTTTTTCACCCTCCCGATATTCTAGTCATTCATGCGGGGGGCAACGACCTTGGTTTTATGTCGCAGAAAAGGTTAATAGATTTGATTAAGTGGGGCATCATTAGATTAAGGGAGTTATTTCCTCGAATCACGATTGTTTGGTCTGAAATAGAATGCAGGCTTAGTTGGAGATCAGCATGGGATTCTCGGAAATTGTCTCTCAGAAGTTAACAGGACAATTTCTAGCTTTGTGGCAAAATTGGGTGGTTGTGCAATCCGTCATGTTGAATTCGAAGGTGAAACGGGGAGATGTTTCTTTTTGAATGATGGTGTTCACCTTAATGAGATTGGTCTTCATTTGTTTAATTTTAATTTAAGCGAAGGTGTGAAAAAGGCCTTAGCCCTGTGGGTTGGTGCACGATTGTAATTTGTGCAGTGGCGGGGTGCTAGCCTAAAAAGTGGAATATTATTGTGGGTACCTCCTCAGATATGGGGAGAGATTTATATGGGGGCGTGCCTGGCTGAGAGCCAGTGGAAGGCACGTCTTTATTTGTTCAGGGCAAGTACCTTTAAATGAAGTTTGTGTATTTTAATAAAGTTCTTTCTTCATTTATTTTAATAAATGCGGGCTGCGGCCTTTTTCACCCATTCTTTGTGTCCGTGTTTTATTTATTTTAGTTAATTAGGTAACAATGCCTAGATGTGTGGTCAATGAGGCCCAGTCGAGCGCCTGTGAGAGGAGGGGCCAGTGACCTCACTTGAGGCGTAGAGGGGCGTGCCTGCGTGAGCCGTTGCTCACTTTTCCTTTCATTGTCGATCGAAGAGGACCTGGAAAAGAAGCGTCCCTCCCTCCCCCTTTGGTAAGTGGTTGTCGCAGCTGTTGCGGGGTGCTAGCCTAAAAAGTGGAATATTATTGTGGGTACCTCCTCAGATATGGGGAGAGATTTATATGGGGGCGTGCCTGGCTGAGAGCCAGTGGAAGGCACGTCTTTGTTTGTTTAGGGCAAGCAACTTTAAATGAAGTTTGTGTATTTTAATAAAGTTTTTTCTTCATTTATTTTAATAAATGCGGGCTGCGGCCTTTCTCACCCATTCTTTGTGTCTGTGTTTTATTTATTTTAGTTAATTAGGTAACAATGCCTAGATGTGTGGTCAATATTTCACACAATTTTTAATTGTCTCCTGCTTCATTTTTGCATATCTTAAACTACACCTGAGCTGGTTCATACTATTTTTTCCTGCATATCCCAGTTTTTAAAATTTTGCTTTAATTAAAAAATCCTAACTTGCATTTATTTAGCTGGCAGGGGAGTCTGCAACACACACCTGCGGGGCATTGCAAATCTCAATCAGAAATTATGGTATTTTATATCCCGGGGCAGTGTATACAGTTTGGGTACTGACTTCCGGTTTAAAAGCAGTTGTCAGCCCAAGGCCTGTAGAAGGGTTTTTTTATGCAAAACAACGGGTGCGCTGAGCTGTGCACTGCCCCTTCACAGTCGGTACGCTGTATCGTGGGGGATGCAAATCATATAGGTGCTCTTCCCACATTCCATGCACCCCACCGGTCTAATGTGCAACAATTCTACGTGTCACGCGTGGTGTGGCACACTGTAACCTTCTAATGAGCCACAACCCCACAATATACATTACTTCTAATCAGGGACTGATGCAAACAAAACACTATTAATTTAGACAGGATTTGCAAGCTGCCAAGATAAGATCCGGATCTACTTCCCTATACCTGTTTGGTGCCATTGCTTTCTATTGTGCAAACTAATTTACTCATCGTTTGGCCGCAGAACTTGATCAACCGCATAATTAAAGCAATTAAACCTAGCAATTATTTTGCAACTATTACAAACACGCTACCTTCCCTGCTCTGTGTGCTTACTCGTATCTTGCCTCGCCAGTTACACCTTTGCAAGTTTGCATAATAACCAGTATAAATTCCTCCCCTTTCTATGTCCTTCCCATATAGTGAGCTAAATCCCACCTACTCGTTCTTCTCTCTCGGTGCCCGGCTTCAGCTTCTTCTCTGTCAGGCCGCGGTGTGCATTACTTAGTCCTGCCGGTGAACATGATGCGGAAAGCGCTGATACTGTGCGCGGTGCTGTGGGCCGGGGTATCTGGGGAGGTGGAAGACAATGGGGACCCACACCAGAAGCATCTGTACTCGGCTGATATGTTCACTCATGCAATCAAGGAAGCGCCGCATTTCATCATGTTCTTCGCTCCCTGGTAAAGAGATTACACATCTTAAATATTTATGCTCTATTATGAATAGTCATATACTGAAAACGGTATACGTGTCTGTGTGGTATATATTTAAGTTGGCTTGTGTATGTAATATATATATATATATATATATATATATATATACACACACACACATCTTAAATTACATAATGTAAATATGGGTCCCATAAAAGAGCTATGTTTAGCATATCAGATTTTAAAGATAAGGCCTGTTGTAGTTGGTATTTAAAAAGGCATAAGGAAAGCTTGCGCGGTGTGTGTATCTCTATCAGATGTTTTCCTCCTTACAGCTTGACAGTTGTCTTGAAATTAACTCTTTATTTGGGTAACCGAAGTAGTAAATGTATAACGAATTCGGCTTCTGTGCCTTTCTTTAGCAGGAGGAGGAGATATCATTCTTATCTCCACGTGTACACACGGCAGTGATTGTGCGTGACCCTGATAGCATTCACTTGGCAGGGCTTTTTTCACAATTTGTGACATACAGACACAGTAGTAAGTAAATGGTGTATAGACAGCTTGCAACCATTTAATTACAGATTCACAAAACAGAAACTTCATAGTTTTAGACAGAGTGCCAGGGTGAATGTTCCAGAGCAACAGACAGGGCAAAACTGGTTGTCTTAGTACCCATGTAGATATTTGAAGGCACTGATAGATACAAGCTCCTTTGTAACATCATTTTCTTTTCTTTTTTGTTCTGTCCCAGTCAGCTCCAAAAACTTTTTTTTTGTTTAGTTTTTAACTAGTTTTCAATTTCTTTCTTTTAGCTTTGTTCTCACTCTAATATATGGTAAATATCCTTTCTCCTTAAAATACTTTGTTGCATTGTTCTAAAATATATATTAACTGTATACACTGTCACTATACTGTATACACTATATTCTAACTACAACAGATTTCCATAATTAAATAATAATAAAAAAAAAACCTTAAAGAAAATATGCATTTTTCATTCAGTCTGTTAATTTGGGATGCAGGAAACAGTAAAGGCCTTGCAGGGATGCTTAGACATTAGTCTTTTAGTCTTGGCCTTAGTTGCTCAGCCTAGTGGGTGTGAGGCGCTGACGTGGCTTAGAATTCAAGGCAGCAGCCTGCATTTGCTAGGGGGCTGGATATAGGCAACTGGGAAGTTCATTCACTATAGTAAAAGGAAGGTTAGGATAGTAGTCATGAAGCAATACCTTACTGTTCCTCATTACTTCAGATACTTCTGTTACATTATATAGCTGCTATATTGTTTTTGCTTTTAACAATTAAAATAACTGTAAATATTTTGCAACTGCTTTGCTATAATTCTCTTTTTGTTTAACCCTTTCGTGACAGGGTTAAAGTGCCTACATCGGAACAACTGTTCCGATGTAGACAAATTGAAACTACGCGATCGTGCATACGATCGCGAGATTTCAATTATTGGATCGCATCTGGGGGGCGTCCCTACAATCCTAGGAACGCCCTCCAGACCGCGATTAAATCCCTGAAGCACAGAAGGCTTCAGGACAGCCGTTAGTTATGACGTTCCATTCCGTCATAACGGCTTTAAAGCCCAGTCTAATTATGACGGAATGGAACGGCATAACGGCTTTAAAAGGTTAATACAAATTTTAATTTTTGGTGACGAATATTAAAATGAAAGCACATTTACTGTTTTTTTTTTTTTTTTTTTTTTTTTTTTCTTGCTTCGTTCTCTTTATTTTTATTTATATAAGTGTGTGTGTATGTCTAAGGAACGGGTGAAGTCCCTTAAAACCTTCACATTAAACTTGGTTGCTGTGTTTTAAACCCAGATCGATATATTATTGATATTATTATATTTTATATACATTTTAATACATTTTTTTTTTTTTTTCATACAGCTCAGGGAATGTAAAACGTTAAACACTCTTAAAGGGACGCATTAAAGGACCAGCAAATACAGCAGAATTGCATAATAAACAAATGCATGATAACAAGACAATGCAATAGCACTTAGTCTGAACTTCAAACGAGTAGTTGATTTTTGCCTGACAAATTTCAAAGTTATGTCTAATTCCACTCCTGTATCATGTGACATACATAATACTACTTTTGATTCACACAATTTTAAATTTTGCCCATTTAAACAATAATAAATGAAAATGTATTTTTATTTCTGTATACTTGGAAAATCCTTTATTTGCACAAGAAGTGTAGCTGATTTGAAAGAATTACACAACTGTTATCTTTTCCTTATGATTGCAATTTTACTTTTTTAGGTGTGGACATTGCCAGCGTCTTCAACCAACATGGAATGAACTTGGTGATAAATATAACAACATGGCCAAACCACCGCTATATATTGCAAAAGTAGATTGTACAGTGGATAGTGCCATATGCTCTGAAAATGGTGTTCGAGGATACCCCACGTGAGTAATGGTAATGGGTCGTTTGTTTAATCAGGGAGTGTTTGAGATGATGCATTATCCATTGAAATGTTGTAGAGATGAGATACTACTGTATATCTATTATTATTTTTCCGTGGGGGGGGGGGAGGGGTAAATACTGCTGTTGGTAATAGAGTCAAAATAACATCAAAATAAGAGAGATATTACATCTTAAAAATGTAATAAGACCTTGATATATTTTCATTAAAAAAACAATCTGCATGCTATCAGCTCAACTTAGCTTTGAGTCTTTTCAAGAACTTGAAGCATTATGTATCATTTTCAGTGTGTTTTTTAAAGTTTTAAATATTTGAGTAATTTCCATGCATATGTTGATTAGTGATACTTTTTATTTTTTTTAAAGCTTCATTGATAATTTATTAAATTAAAACTGTAATTGTTTTCCTGTTCACTGCCAGTTTTACCTTTTTAATCACATGTCTAGTGACTAATATGTTTCCTTTCTTTGTTCTCTTTCAGTTTAAAACTGTTTAAACCAGGCCAAGAAGCTGTGAAATACCAGGGAGCAAGGGACCTTCAGACTCTGGAAACCTGGATGCTCCAGAACTTGAACACGACACCAGAAGTGAGTATCCAGGAAATGCTTTTTTCCTGACAGCTGGACCGATTCCCTGTAATGACCATTTTGTTTCAATGTGTTATCAGTCTGAAATCAAAATGTATTGTACTATTGTTTCAAATGTGTGATTTTTCTTGCCAGATCAAGAATCTTGTAATTCACAAAAGCAGAAAAAATGTTTAAATGTCTATACTTTTTTCTTTAATTGGTGTACTAATGCAATCCTAACAGGATCCGGTGTATATCCTTATGTGTCAACAACAATTGAGCAAGCACAAAGAGATTCAAATTGCCATTAATGTATCAAAAAACATAACGTTTTGGCCTCACACGTAAGCCTTGGTCACATGCAAATATCCCACAACACAGGCATACAATATATCACCTGAACAGTGCTTAATATACCCCAACCCCATATCCTGATATGCTGAGAAAAAACGCAAAAATTAGTACAGAAACAGCTGAATATGATCTAAGCGAACCCTACGTCATCCCCATGTGATCGTAGTCATAACAACCATAGTATAGCAAATCCACGTTAACCAAAACAAACAGACCACATGGCCATATAGCGTGGTGACGTCATAAGGATGGCATCTGTCATGGGGACCTGTATACAAACACAATGTGTAGAATACAGTATGCTGCGTTACTATCTATTCACTGAAAGCGGAAATCCCGCCCCAGGCAGCAACACATGTATTGCCATGGCAACATACTTAATGAACAAATCGCAGTATTTAAAATAAGCATAACAGGATATTAACACAAACTTATTATTGCTAAATGTAAAATATAGAGTGGTTACAAAATAGAGTAATAAGTGCAGAGGATACTATTAGGTATTCAAGACTATAGTCCTCATATCCTAATGACGCCTATCTCATAACAGTGCACATGCCCTCATACTGAGGTACTATATATGTATCATATCACCTACTTAAATGACCAAACCTATACATCCTATACAGAATGTTAAAACATATTAAAAAAACAAGGTGCTCCAAGGATATGGTAGAAACTGAGTATTTTAAGGAGAGGAAGCTCACAGTCATTTATAGAAGCAGCTGTAATCAATCAACACATTTAGACCTTTCGGTGTAATTGTGTCCAATCTATGGATCCAGCGTGATTCCATCCTTTAATAGGGCCTTAGCCCAATCACCGCCCCGTCTGGATTTAGAGATGTGATCAATTAATATAGTTCTCATAGTAGAAATAGCATGTCCCGCTTGTTGGAAGTGGCGAGCCACAGGTTGATCCAAATTGCCTTTTTCAAAGACTAGCCTAATGGCTGATTCATGGTTTGCCAACCTCTCTCTGAATGTGGTAGTCATTTTTTCCCACATAATAAAGGGAGCATGGGCAGATGATCACATAGATAACATGGTCTGAAGTGCAAGTCAACCGATGCCGTATGGTGAAAGTTTTGTTGGTATGAGGATGATGGCATCTGTTGCCAGTAATCATGCCATTGCAGGTCATGCAATTACCGCACCTGTAAAGGCCTTTCTTCCCCTGGGATAACCAGGTGTTCATCTGGTAACTTTGTATAGGATCTGTCGTCACCAACAAGTCTCTAAGGTTTTTTGATCTCTTATACACCAACCTTGGAGATGGCATGTCCCCAAATGGTAAACTGGTATCCGTGGATACTACCAGCCAGTGTTTGATCTTTTGCACTGTTTGTGACGCAGGTGTGTAGGTGGTGATGTAGTTCAAGCACTTGTCAGCAGGTTTCAGTGGTTTACTGCTAATGGATTGCTGGGTTAATGAGTGTGCTCTCTCACATTGTGTCACGCTAAGAGATACTGGGTACCTTCTATTGATAAACTTCTGGGACATCGTGTCAAGTTGTCGTTTCTTGTGAGCCTCCTCGGTGTTACGTACAACACGCAGGAGCTGGGAGGAGCTAACCCCTGTTTTCTGAAATTTAGGGTGGAAACTACTAAAATGTAATATTGCGTTCTTATCAGTAGGTTTATTATAGAGAGTAGTGTATAACCTCAAACCATCCGTTGTAATGACAACAGACCCCATCCTTATGACGTCACCACACTATATGGCCATGCGGTCTGTTTGTTTTGGTTAACGTGGATTTGCTATACTATGGTTGTTATAACTACGATCACATGGGGATGACATAGGGTTTGCTTAGATCACATTCAGCTGTTTCTGTACTATTTTTTTTTTTTTTGCGGTTTTTCTCAGCGTATCAGGATATGGGGTTGGGGTATATTAAGCACCGTTCAGGTGATATGTTGTATGCCTGTGTTGTGGGATATTTACATGTGACTATGGCCTACGTGTGAGGACGAAACATTATGTTTTTTTGATACATTAAAGGTGATTATTTTAATCTCTTCGTGTTGACACATGGATATACACCGGATGCTGGTCTTCAGCTATTTCTGGATATCTAAGGGCCATGCACAGAGTGGTTGTCTATGCTGGTGAGTGCTGATGTATGTAAGGACCACTAAATAAAATATAATTGCATAGTCACCAAATACATAATAAAAATACAATTTTAATATTACTTTTTTTTTATTAAGTAGTCGTCATTTATTTATTTTTTATTTAATATTTTTTCCTGGCAAAATTTATCAGCCAATCACAAAATGTATATATGGCACATGTTCACTAGGAGATGCTGTCTCGGAAACTGCATATAAAGTGTGTGCACATTTTGATAATGATAATTTTGACTTTTGATGTCTGTCTTAAAGGAACGTAATACCCATATGCTAAATCACTTGAAAGTGATGCAGCATAACTGTAACAAGTTGAAATGAAAACATCACCTGAACATCTCTGTAAAAAAGGAAAATATTTTATCTCACAATTTCTTCAGCTCACTAGAGTAAGTACTCTGTGTGAACAGTTATACTTCAGCTATTGTCCAGCTGCAAGTTTGTGGGAGGTCATGCATTGCTTTCCTGTGATCTCATGAGATTTCATTGAAATCTTGTGGGATTTCATAGTAAACTTCCTTAAACTGAATAGGAAAATAACATGACTGTGCCTTCACATGCCAGATGCACACTCCCTTGCTTGTCCTGGGACTAGCATCCTGATTGGCTTCTTAAAGTCTCTTTTTACAATGGGGTTTGAATACTTCGGAAATTTTGAGGTAAAATATCTTCCTTTTTTACATAGAGATGTTCAGATGTTATTTTCTAGTCTGCTTTTTACAGCTATGCTACATCACTTTCAAGTGCTTAAACATTTGGGTATTATGTCCCTTTTAAATGGTATTCTGTGACAGCAATTCTTTAAGAAATATATGTATTGTTTTGGCTTGTATCTGTCTCTTGATATATCTGTATTATAGAAATCCAGACATACATAAACTTCTGGAGATATAGCATATAGAAAATTGGGAAAGAACATTTATCAATTAGAGAAAAATATAAGTTAAAAATACTGAAATTTCCAATATTAAATATACAATTGGTAGTTTGCAAATATAATGTGGCCCCTGGCCTTATGTTGGACAAGCCTAGTATAAAATAAAATGCCATTCTCATGAAAAAAGTATGTGCTCTAATTTCTTAAATTATGTGGGTTGTGTGCACGTGTGGTTTTTTTTTTTTTTTTTTTTTTTTTTTTTTTTTTTTTTTTTTTTTTTTTTTTTAAAAAAAAAAAAAAAAGCACTAGCAATGCTTTGTGTTTAACCCTAACAAAGGGGACGACACAAGATAATGCTCGGAAGCCGCCAGAACTGCTGGTCTTGAGCCAATATAGGCTCTAAGCCAATCAACAGTGGCATTCACACTACTGCTGCTGATTTGCTTACCAGATGTCATTTCTCAAGACTGGCAGTTCTCTGTGACTCATGCGCTGCAGCTTAAAATATATAGTATCTGGCTGAAAATAAAACTTTAAAGTTTGTAACAATAAAGGAAATCCCATTTAATTGAAACTTACACATCATTAAAAAAACCATTAAATGTATCACACAATATGTTACATTGAGAAATGAGAATCGACTTCTCTGTAGCTGTGATGGTTTAAGGGAAATGAGTCCACACTAAGGGGCTGAATTATCATTGTGCGGGTGGACATGATCTGCTGTAGCGGATCATGTTCGCCGCACATCTATAAATGCAGACCGCATACACTGTCGGCATTTATCATTGCACAAGCATTTCTCGTGAAATTCTTGTGCAATGCCGCCCCCTGCACATCGGCCGCTAGCAGGGGGGGGGTGGTCAATCAACCCGATCGGGCTGATAGCTGTCCGCTGCCTCAGAGGTGGTGGACGATTTAAGGAGCAGCGGTCTTAAGACCACTGCTTCTTAACTCCTGTTTCCGGCAAGCCTGAAGGGACACGTGGAAAGAGCAGCATATGGCTGCATTCGGGGGTTGTTAAATCGGCCCCTAAGTTTTACCTTAAACCATCACAGCTACAGAGAAGTCAATTCTCATTTTTAAATAAAACCTATATTGTGTGATACATTGTGTATGTTTTATCTTCAGCCAGATACTATTTATTAAGCAGGTGCAGCCCAGGAGCATTTGTTCTAGTATTTTCATACTTGGTATCCTAATTTTTAGAACATATATTTTTCTCTATTGAAGTTTGTGTCCCATTGTGCTGGTCTGTTATAGTGAAGCTGGTAAACGGTTCAACTGAGGTTTGATCACATTGAAAACAAAAACTGATAGGTGTATGCAAATATGCACCTGTGCAGAGATATTTTTGTACAGTTCTTAAGTCTGTTTGCATGACTTAGAGTGATTTGTAGACGTCGGACACCTGGTACTGTTTTTTCCCTCTACTATTGCACATATGTTGTCTTATTCCCCCATAAAAAAACAAACTAAAAGTTGCATATATGAGAGAGCCACTCCATAAATAAAGTAACTAAGCTATTTCTGATTGATCATATGTCGTCTTGTACCAGACACACTTTTCTGTATAGCTGCTGCTGTTTTTTGTCAATCTCACAAATTTAGGTTGAGTGCATATATATTGTAAAAAAATACATTTCTTTTTAATGTTAGCAACCATCAGCACAACAAGAGCCTCCAAAAGCTGCAGAACCCAAACAGGGCCTGTATGACTTGACCGCAGAGAACTTCAAGGAACACACAGCTAAAGGTAACTTAAACACTGCTCCGTTTTAAAACTAAATGTTACTACCTGAGCTTAACAAGGTAAGCCTACATAGTCTATACTAAACATTTGTTGTTTTAAAATGTCATTACATGTCAGCCAGATGTCCATATGTGAGAGACATTTTTTTTTATTTTTTTTTCCCCCTACAAATGTTATAAAGTCACTTAATTTAAAACAAATCTATATGAGCACATTTTGGTGAAGAAACATTTAAAGCTCTTCTAGTGGGAGGCGGAGGGGTAAAGTGGTCTGATCTAGGTATTTCAGGGGGTTAAAATGAAGTATTTCAACTGGTTAAGGATATGAGATTTAAACAGATTGGATTAACTTGTGCACTATGCTGTCTAGACTGAATAATAATTTAACTGTTAGTGTATTAACTTTTATAACATGCAAATTATTTTTATGTGCTCTGTTATGGTCATTTAAAAATGAAAAAATTGTTTTTGTTATTTTTTTTTTTTTTTTTTTTTTTTAGTTTTTTTTTTTTTTTGTCTTGAGAATTGTCTCTTTCTAAGAGCTTGCAGACAATTTCCTTTTCACATTTTTGTTAAAGGGGCATTGCATTCGAAAAATTACTATCGCCTAGATTACAAGTTTTGTCGGTAAAAATTTGCGGGGCTAACAAGCCTTTTTTTTCCAGCGCTTACTTTAAACAACGCTGGTATTACAAGTTTTCTGAATGGCTGGCTGCGTTAGCCTCAGAAAAGTGAGCGTGGAGCAAATTTAGCTCCACTTCTACCTGTAATACCAGCGTTGCTTACGGTAGCGGTAAGCTGGCTAAAACGTGCTCGTGCACGATTTCCCCATAGGATACAATGGGGCTGAGCTGGCTGAAAAAAAAGCAGCGTTCGGCTCCTAACGCAGCCCCATTCTTTCCTATGAAGAAACACTTTCTACGTCTACACCTAACATGAACCCCGAGTCTAAACACCCCTAACCTTACACTTATTAACCTCTAATCTGCCGCCCCCAACATCGTCGCCACCTGCATTATACTATTAACCCCTAATCTGCCGCTTCGGACACCGCCGCCACCTACATTATACCTATGAACCCCTAATCTGCTGCCCCTAACATCGCCGACACCTATATTATATTTATTAACACCTAATCTTCCGCCACCTACCTACACTTAGTAACCCCTAATCTGCCGACCGGACATCGCAGCGACTATAATAAATCTATTAACCCCTAAACCGCCGCACTCCTGCCTCGCAAACACTATAATAAATTGTATTAACCCCTAATCTGCTATCCCTAACATTGCCGCCACCTACCTACAATTATTAACCCCTAATCTGCCGCCCCAATGTCGCCGCTACTATAATAAAGTTATTAACCCCTACACCTAAGTCTAACCCTAACACCCCCCTAATTTAAATATAATTTAAATAAAACAAAATAAAATTACTATAATTAAATAAATTAATCCTATTTAAAACGAAATACTTACCTTTAAAATAAACCCTAATATAGCTACAATATAAATAGCCCTTAAAAGGGCTTCTTGCGGGGCATTGCCCCAAAGTAAATCAGCTCTTTTACCTGTAAAAAAATAAATAAAAAATACAAGAACCCACCCGTTTTTTTTTTTTTTTTTTCTTTTTTCCTCCCCCTTAAAAAAAAAAAAAAAAAAACACCTAACACTAACCCCCTGAAGATCACCCTACCTTGAGCCGTGTTCACCCAGCCGGGCCGAATTCTTCATCCAATCCGGGCGATGTGGTCCTCCATCCGGCAGAAGTCTTCATCAATCCGCGGCTCAATCTTCAAGACCTCCGACGTGGAACATCCTCCTCGGCCGACGGATTAACGACGAATAAAGGTTCCTTTAAATTCCGATTGGCTGATAGGATTCCATCAGCCAATTGGAATTAAGGTAGGAAAAATCCGATTGGTTGATTTAATCTGCCAATCAGATTGAAGTTCAATCCGATTGGATCAGCCAATAGAATGCGAGGTCAATTCTATTGGCTGATCAATCGGATTTTTCCTACCTTAATTCCGATTGGCTGATAAAATCCTATCAGTCAATAGGAATTCGAGGGACGCCATCTTGGATGACGTAATTTAAAGGAACCTTCATTCGTCGTTAGTCCATCGTCAGAGGTTTTGAAGATGGAGCCGCGGATGGATGAAGACTTCTGCCGGATGGAGGACCTCTTCTGCCCCGCTTGGATGAAGACTTCTGCCTGATGGAGGACCACATCGCCCGGATTGGATGAAGAATTCGGCATGGCTGGGTGAACACGGCTCAAGATAGGGTGATCTTCAGGGGGTTAGTGTTAGGGTTTTTTTTTAAGGGGGGATCGGGTGGGTTTTAGAGTAGGTGTGTGGGTGGTGGGTTTTAATGTTGGAGGGGGGGTTCTTGTATTTTTTTTTTACAGGTAAAAGAGCTGATTACTTTGGGGCAAAGCCCTGCAAAAAGCCCTTTTAAGGGCTGGTAAAAGAGCTGATTACTTTTGTAATTTAGTATAGGGTAGGGAATTTTATTATTTTGGGGGGCTTTTTTATTTTATTAGGGGGCTTAGATTAGGTGTAATAGATTAAAATTCTTGTAATATTCTTATTTTTTGTACTATAGTTTAGTTTATTTAATTGTATTTTAGTTTAGATAATTGTAGTTCATTTATTTAATTTATTGATAGTGTAGTGTTAGGTGTATTTGTAACTTGGGTTAGGATTTATTTTACAGGTAATTTTCTAATTATTTTAACTAGGTAGCTATTAAATAGTTCTTAACTATTTAATAGCTATTGTACCTAGTTAAAATAAATACAAAGTTGCCTGTAAAATAAATATAAATCCTAAAATAGCTACAATGTAACTTGGTTATATTGTAGCTATATTAGGGTTTATTTTATAGGTAAGTATTTAGTTTTAAATAGGATTAATTTATTTAATTATAGTAATTTTATTTAGTTTTATTTAAATTAGGGGGGTGTTAGGGTTAGACTTAGGTTTAGGGGTTAATAACTTTATTATAGTAGTGGCGACGTTGGGGGCGGGAGATTAGGGATTAATCATTGTAGGTGGCGGCGACGTTGGGGGGGGGGGGGGGCAGATTAGGGATTAATAAAATTTATTATAGTGTTTGCGAGGCGGGATTGCGGCGGTTTAGGGGTTAATACATTTATTATAGTGGCGGCGATGTCCGGTCGTCGGATTAGGGGTTAAATAATTGTATTATAGTGTTTGCGATGTGGGGGGGGTCTCGGTTTAGGGGTTCATAGGTAGTTTATGGGTGTTAGTGTACTTTGTAGCACTGTAGTTAAGAGATTTATGTTTCGGCGTTAGCCCATAAAACTCTTAACTACTGACTTTTAAATGCGGTAGGAGTCTTGGAGGTAGAGGCTGTACCGCTCACTTTCTCCAAGACTTGTAATACCAGCGTTGGGCAAATCCCATTAAAAATATAGGATACGCAGAGGTAGCCTAATGTGTATTATTTTCTGAAGGAGTTGGACCTATTAGACAGTAACCAACTGAATGTATGCTTTAACCAGTTTTTTTTTTTTTAGTTGAATTGCACTGTAATTCACCTGCAAAAATAAGTAACCCCTTTGGGGCATGACATAACAATTTATTTTCTCAGGGTTTAATTTGAGAATTGTATCTGAACAAGCAAAATTGCTAACATATGTTTCAAATGCGATTTGTAGTTTCTAATTTCTGAAATCGATCTATTGTAACATGTAATTTATATGACTAATTCTCAATAAAACAAAGAAGTTGGATTAAAAATATAGGATACGCAATTGATGTAAGGGGATTTGCGGTAGCCAAAAGTTGCGGAAGAAAAGTGAGCGGTACACCTGTACCTGTCACTCATAATACCAGCGGGCGTTAAAAAGCAGCGTTAGGACCCCTTAACGCTGCTTTTTAAGGGTAATGCAGAACTCGTAATCTAGCAGTTTGTATGTAATTTTTTTTTTTTTTTATACATTTGTCTGAGCAAAGGGGTTACACAGCATGTGTAGTGCAAAAAGGACACTCCAACAATTCAAAGCATTTCGTTTTTCCACCACAATGACCCATTAATATTAGTGTATGCATTATAATTAACATTGTTCACTCAACTGTTAATATCCTATTGTGTTGTGTGTGTGATTTTTGTTGTTGATGTTTAATTCAATGTTAGAGCATTTTATTTTCGCATTGTTTCTTTACACATACCTGTTCTTAAAGGGACACTGAACCCAAATTTTTTTCTTTTGCGATGCAGATAGTGCATGCAACTTTCTAATTTACTCCTATTATCATTTTTCTTTGTTTTCTTGCTATCTTTATTTGAAAAAAGAAGGCATCTAAGCTTTTTTTTTTTTGGTTCAGGACTCTGGACAGCACTTTTATTGGTGGATGAATTTATCCAATCAGCAAGGACAACCCAGGTTGTTCACCAAAAATGGGCCGACATCTAAACTTACATTCTTGCATTTCAACTAAAGATGGCAAGAGAACAAAGAAGATTTGATAAGAGTAAATTAGAAAGTTGCTTAAAATGTCATGCTCTATCTCAATCACGTAAGAAAATTTTTGGGTTTAGTGTCCCTTTAACCCTTGCAAAGAGGTTTAATGAAGGGAAGAAGAGGGCGACCCCTAGTGCAGATCAATCAGAGTAACAATAAACACCAGCTTTCCACGACAAAAGGATACTCCCAAATTGGGTTGCACACTGTAGTGCAAATGAAGCATACTAGGTATATTGAAGTGACCTAGTGCACATATAAACCCAGGTAATATTCTGCTGCAGCTGTAGATGCACTCCAAGTGGGGCGATAAAAGAACAAAAGGAGACTCCAGTAGATAAAAAAACACATATTTGATAAAAAGATTTAAAAACAATTCACAGATATAAAGTGAACCTGTGGTCAGTATGAAAATGCTACGCGTTTCTAAGCGCTAACCACGCTTTTTCCTCTGGCAAGTGATAAGTTTGCCTGCTCCAGAGCAGCAATGCACTATTGGGACCTAGCTTAACACACCTACGCCAGTGACAGAAAGGCACCGATAACCAGCTAGCTCCAACTAACATAGTTCTTTGAAAAGAATACCTAGGTAGGATCAGGATACAGAGAGAAGAAAGTCAATTTTATAAATGTAAATTGAAAAGTATCTTAAAGTTATGAATCATGGAAGTGTAATTTTGACTTTATATCTCTAAATATTGAGTATTGTATAGAGTTATAGACATGTTTTCTTATAAATTAGGATATTAAAATTTGTAAATAATTTTAAAAATAAAAAAGACCTATGTAAGATAAAATGGGGTGAAAAACACAAAGGTTGTGCTTCTGTAGACCAGTTTTTCTCAAGTACTCCTAACAGGCCAGATTTTCATGATATCAATTAGATCAGTGGTTCTCAACCAAAGTGACCTCATGGCCCGGTAAATTTTAGCTAGACATGTCCAGTCCAGTGCCAGTCCAGTGCCCAGTAGTATATATATATATATTCTCTGTCTCTGTCATCTCTATTATCTTCATGTGTCTCTGTCATCTCTATTATCTTCATGTGTCTCTGTCATCTCTATTATCTTCATGTGTCTCTGTCATCTCTATTATCTTCATGTGTCTCTGTCATCTCTATTATCTTCATGTGTCTCTGTCATCTCTATTATCTTCATGTGTCTCTGTCATCTCTATTATCTTCATGTGTCTCTGTCATCTCTATTATCTTCATGTGTCTCTGTCATCTCTATTATCTTCATGTGTCTCTGTCATCTCTATTATCTTCATGTGTCTCTGTCATCTCTATTATCTTCATGTGTCTCTGTCATCTCTATTATCTTCATGTGTCTCTGTCATCTCTATTATCTTCATGTGTCTCTGTCATCTCTATTATCTTCATGTGTCTCTGTCATCTCTATTATCTTCATGTGTCTCTGTCATCTCTATTATCTTCATGTGTCTCTGTCATCTCTATTATCTTCATGTGTCTCTGTCATCTCTATTATCTTCATGTGTCTCTGTCATCTCTATTATCTTCATGTGTCTCTGTCATCTCTATTATCTTCATGTGTCTCTGTCATCTCTATTATCTTCATGTGTCTCTGTCATCTCTATTATCTTCATGTGTCTCTGTCATCTCTATTATCTTCATGTGTCTCTGTCATCTCTATTATCTTCATGTGTCTCTATCAAGTAGGGGGGCCCACAAATGGTATCTCCACGGATCTTGGTGCATTCCTTAAGCTGGAGTTTTCAGTTGCCCTATCAGTAACTAAACAAATAAGTGTGTGTTTAGTGGGGGCCCTGGCAGGGGTCTGTCGCTGTGAGGGCCATGGAGTGTGGGGTCTGGCCCTGGAGGTTGGGTGCCCTTTCTCTGGCCCTTAATGTTGGGGGTCCTGGCTCTGTAGGATGAGGGGCCTGTTGGGGGCAGGGCAGGAAGGCTACCATGTACATTTGCATAAAATTTAATACATTTTGGTCAGTGTGAGACAGTGTTCCTGGGGCCTTGATTGGTCTCAGTCTGCACCTGGTTTGCAGTGGGGTAAGAGTGTGCAGTGGGGGCATGACAGGTCAGGGCCCACCAGCAGGGCTATCACGGCCCGGTACTGGGCCACGGCCCGGCTGTTGAGAAACCAGGAATTAGATCATAGGTGAAATAGTAATCTTATGGGTGAGAGCAGGTTTGTAACCATGGTTACTGGTCAGCTGATTATTTCTGCTCTCTAGGTAAATCCTAAAAATCTGGCCTGTAAGGGGTACTTGAGGACTGGACTTAAGAAACACTGCTGTAGACTGGACGTGTGCATTCAGAGGTTTCGGATACCTCCAAATGATGAAGACAGCCCTTGTGTGCCAGGTGGCTATTTTCAAGCTTGTTAAAAACTCATAGAAATGCCTAAAAAAAAAAAATCAAATTTGAATAACCGCATTAATAATTAGTTTAAATACTACACTGCTCCTGCTCTAGTTTGAGAACAAACTATCAAGATAAATAACAAGCAGGACTAATGTTTTCTTTTCTCTGTGTGTTGAAGTTGTATACTTTACACACACGCTCCCAGGATGCGTACTTATTTCAACAGGAGCAGGAAATAGGAACATAATTAAAAGGATTGACTTCTATTGGTAGGAAGCCAGGTGTGTGTGTGTTAAAAAAATAAATTAAATAAAAATGTGTTGTACAAAAAGTGTGTGTCTGTTTCTAAACAGAGTTTTCTTTTCTGCTGAGACAGTAACTCAGACTGCGTTTTTTTTTTTTTTTTTTTTTTTCTTTTCTGAGAACTAAAACTTAAATTCTATCTTGTTTTGCAGGAAATCATTTTATTAAATTCTTTGCCCCTTGGTGTGGTCACTGCAAATCTTTGGCCCCTGTCTGGGAACAGCTAGCTGCCTCATTTCAGAATTCTGAAACTGTCAAGATTGAAAAGGTATGTGATGAGTTGTATGACCTACACCAACACACAATACTGAACTTCTAAGCACCTCCAGTTATCTGAGCAGGACCAAGTAGACAATAGCATGCTTTGTATCTGGAGCACGGCAGGACGTACTCATGACTTTTGCTACATGCTGGCTTCAGGTTATGTAACGATAATCAGTGTACCAGATTTGGATATATTTACTGTCCTGACCATTTCTTGTTCTTGCAAGTTTGTGGAGCCATCTATTTGATCTCTCTGTAAAGCAATAACATCTATGCGTAATATGCTATTCCTGTACATTACCACATAGGTTACCGGTTATTTGGGGGGATGTATGTATGCATATATCTCTCATTTTCAGACGAACCCTTACTGCCACCGTTATTCATTGCGTAACTGCATGTAGGAAACTTTATACTGGAGCGTTGAACATATAACGTATAAATATCTTGATTCATATAGATACTAGTCAAATGTGTCTCTCCCTAATCTCTATCTAGTAAAATGTAATTTTATTTTTTTGTGTGCAGTTTTCGCCTTAATGTTTAATATCAGATATGTTTTAATTTCCATAGGTTGACTGTACTCAACAGAGTACGCTGTGCTCTGAATTCCAAGTGCGTGGATATCCCACTCTGCTTTGGTTTAGAAATGGAGAGAAGGTAAATTTAAATATCAATTGCCCTTCACATAAATTCTGAGGGGAACCATCGCTTTGCAAGTCTTGAATTTTAGTGCCTTAACAAGTGTCAAGCAGCAGACCTCGATAATAGTAATTACTTAAAGGACCACTAAATATAGTAGAATAGCATAATCAGTAAACGCATAATAAAAAGACAAGGCAAAAGCCTATAGTTTGAATTTGAAATGAATAGTAAATT